>NW_027493869.1:0-87175 GCF_021521415.1 Bidens hawaiensis
TTAAGGAGTTCTCCGACAAGCTATGCAATGGATGTGTTCAAGAATTGCAAGGAGTATTCTACCTTAAGGGATGGACAAAGGGATTTCAAGAAATAATCATTAAGGAGAAACTGGAAATGTTTCCTTATGTTTTGAACGTATTGCAAGAGGTATATTTGCTAAAGGTTGTAATGGGACGAAATGGTCATTCAGTGCTAAGTGTAATGATAGTAAGTGCAATGTTTCTATTTAAAGGACAAGAAAGAAGAGCATGCTTGTGGAAGTGATATGCACTTGCAAAGTCTGGATAAGGAAGCGTGTCATCGAGGACTTCATGGACAAGGTACTTAAGAAAGCCAAAACTAATTAACATCACTTGTTGATTGTAAGACAAAGGATAAACCGGTAAGTCAGGAAGTTGAAGAAAGGATGTGAATACACGAAGTATTCCGTTTTACAAGGGACTAAGCAGGTTTTTAAGACGATACCTCTTATAATTTGGGTAAACTTGTAACATCCTGAAATATCTAAGAATAAATATTTAATATATTATTTATTTATGGTGGAAAAGTTTACTTGAGTTAGTAGAGAAATAATAAAATAATAAAGATGGAAGGATAAGTAGGCTAATTAGATGGAATTAACTATGGACCAAAAGGAAAGATGGGCCTAATGTCCATGGGCTTAAGGGAGTATAAATACCCCATGTAAGGACCCGATCCCGGTAGCCCTACTTTAACGTCAGATTTACTCATAAACACAGTTCTACAAATCAGAGTTAATTAAAACATTCGCGGAAACATTAACTTTAATCATTCGATACAAAACATTCGATCTTTTCTTTAAAACATAATATGCAACATCATATTTAAACATCATTTCTTCCATCTTCATATGCCAGCCATTCAATCCATGCCATGTGTCGTCCTCATGTCGGCTCAATAAACATATATACATGCGTGCATGCTAAAAGTCAGCTACGTTGAGTGAGTTCTAGTTAATTAGGCAACATACAATACATTCTCATACATTCACGTATACCTATCCGAAGATACAAATTCACACTTAACCGAACTTCATTCCTGACACTTTATAATTATCCGTAAGAGGACCATTGCATAATATCTATTAGAAGAAGAATTACTATTATCCATAGAAGTAACAACTTGTATCACCCATAGAAGGATCTGCATACACTATCCATATAAGGATCCCTAGATATTGTCCATAGAAGGATCCATAACATTACCCATAGAAGGGACCCTATATACTTTCCATAAAAGGACCACTATACTTTATCCATAGAAGGAACTCTATACCTGACCCATAGAAGGAACCATATACATTGTCCATAGAAGGTACTCCATAGAAGGAACGCATGCTCAATTATATAATATCCGTTATAAGGAACGCTAATAAGGTTCATAGTCCTTATTTACGCTATCACATATCGAGTCTAGGTCCCATAGTAATTAGAGGGATTTTCCATCCTATCTTACTATGCCGGACGTAGATCTCACATGTCATTCAAGTACCTGCTTACACATACCTCACATATACGATAATTACATCGTAGCATACGAACACTCTAGGCGTTTTTCACATCATTTATCTAACAATCATACTCCTTGAAGATACGTGCAATATCCGAAGATCTTTCACGCACCGACAAGCATTCATTCATAACATTTATACATACTATCACATAATTCATCATAGCATACACTTAATATTTAAGGTAAGTGTATTAACGTTCACATTGAGTATGCACGGAACCCCGAAAACATAACAAGGAAGTGGGGCTAGAAACTCACCTGTCTCTGGTCTCTTTCTGAGTTAATAGTGATTCCTTTCTTCAATTGAGCACGGAAAACTGTATATGAATTACACGTATCAATTTCCTAGTCCTATACTCTTTCTTTAGGTTGCACCAGAAATGGTTAAGTCTGGTCTATTCTAATGGGATTTTATTTGAATATCTTGTGTTCGGATGGTATTAGAATACATTTGTGTTAGAATACATTTGTATTCAAATGATCATATTGTATTCTAATCTTTCAATGTATTCTAATGAGTCCATTGTATTCGAATCTTTCAATGTATTCTAATGTGTACATTGTAATTGAATGATTCATTGTAATTGAATGGTTCATTGTAATTGAACGAGTCATTGTAATTGAATGGGTCAATGTAATTGAATGGTTCATTGTAATTGAATGAGTCATTGTAATTGAATGATTCATTGTAATTGAATGAGTCATTGTAATTGAATGGGTCAGTGTAATCGAACTTGACCCATGTAATTGAATTCATGAATTGTAATTGAATGAGGGCATTTGTAATCGAATTAAGTATTATAATCGAAATGGGACATTGTAATTGAATTGCCCATTGTATTCGAGTTTAATCATTGTATTCGAATGAGCTCATTGTATTCGAATCTGATTATTGTATTCAAATGGCCCATTGTAATCGAATTGTACATTGTATTCGAATCTGAGTATTGTATTTGAATGGCCCATCGTAATCGAATTATACATTGTATTCGAATCTGAGTATTGTATTCGAATGGCTTGCTGTTGTATGCGAATTTATACCATGTATTCGAAATAGTTGTTGCATATGGTGCTTTTATCACCGTTCCTTTGCATCTCATGATATCAACAGTTTATTATGGCACTATATCATCCTTAACCCGTTTCCATTTTCGATTTCGGCCAAAACTTAACTCGTTTATCCATAAAGCTTAAACCTTTATGGGTTTAAAATATTCAAAGGCTAGATCTAGGGTTTTCTTTATGAGCGTATATATCCATGAGTTTGTTAAGTCCATTTTAAACATCAAGTTTGTAACTTTATGGTTCATTTAGACCCGATCTACTCTAGGGTTAGGTTTTGGGGGCAAACCGTTCATAAAAACATAACCTTTATATGTAAAGAACATACCTTTATGCGTTTTTAGGCCACATTTAGCTTTGATATTCAACAAGGATCTTGTATCTTGCTCATATACTCAAGATCTACCAATATTTAGCTTGGTTTTGGTCTTGAATCTTTCTTTAGGTCACGGCCGTAAGAGGGGAGGTGTATGTGTGTGTTTTAGAGTGTGTAGGGAGGCTATGGTGTAGAGATGGTTGGAAATGGAAAGGATTAGGGTTTAAGAGGTATTTATACTCCCTTAAGCCCATGGACCTTAGACCCATCTTTCCTTTTGGTACATAATTAATTCCATCTAATTAGTCTATTCCACCTATCCTTAAAATTTTATTATTTCTCTACTACATCAAGTAAATTTTTCCGTCATAAATAACAATACTATATAAAATATTATTCTCGGAAAATTCCGGGATGTTACACCCCTTAAACCCTAATACTTTCCATTTTTATCCATCTCTACACCATAGCCTACACCATCAAAAACACACACTTCTCCAATTCTCGTTTTTGAGAAAATAGCCCACAAATACACGATGATTCCTGGAGATCTAACTGTCAGATCGGTCTCAAATTTTAACTGAGTGTTCATGGCATAAAAATGAAGATTTCCACCGATTAGATCTTTGATCAGGGGTCGGGAAGTCTAGTTTTTAACAGAAAAACCGTAACAGCTAAAATAGAAGATTTCTGACAACTGTAGCGACGGTTTCCGGCGACGAAGAGTTGATGGGTTTGTAGACCGGGGCGAGACGGCTCCGTGGCCGCTTTAATCACTCAATTCCGAGTTCGTTTGATATGGTTTTGGCCTTATCGAGTGATTTCAGACACAAACCTTAAAGGTGCGCTTTTGTTAAAAAAAAAAGCTTACTTTTTGTGCATGGATTTGCATGAAAGTTGGTAGGATGATAGATCGGGCCATGATTATTGATAAAGTAATGAACTAGATAGTAAACGGGTTAGTTGGTTCGTTTCGGGTAAAACAAGTAGTGTTCGGTTCATGAAAAGGACGGGTAAACGAAGTCGGTTTTGCATGAAACTTGATAGAAATCATTTATCTCAGTTGGCCTGACATATTAAACCTGACACCACAGCCCCGGGATGCCGTATGAGCCGTTTGGATCTAGATCTAGCTTTATTTGGGTGTTTAATCAACCAAGAACGAGCTTAAGGGCCACATTAGCTCAGATCTGGACACCGCGAAGCTACCTGGTTCATAAACGATCAAACCCGATCAACCATGGTGGTTAATGGCGGCTGACGGCACTGGAATCGAAGAAAAAATTAAAAACGTGAAATAAGAAAGCTGAATGAACAGTGGGCGTATAAGTTTATGCGCCGTATAAGTATGGACCGTATAAGTAGGAATAGGACGTATAAGTATTTGTAGCGCATATGTATATTTAGCGTGTAAGTATAGGCTACGTATAAGTACATGTAGCATGTATGTATATGAAACGTGTAAGTATGTAACGTATATGTATACATATACACCATGTATGTCTTATACGCCAGAAAGACTTATACGTTGGATGCACGTATGCGCTAGAACGACTTATGTGTTGGAACTAACTTATGCGCTGGGAAGACTTACACGCTAATAAGGACTTATGCGCCAGAAAGTGATTTTTCCAAAATAAACGAAAGATAAACAACGTATACGTGCGCAAACGACAAATATGGACTAAAAATAAGCAATTAAATAATAAGGAAATATAATGTTTAAAACGGGAAATGAATTAGAAATATAATATGGTTAGGAGAAGTTAAGTAATGCGCGTTAATTGATACACAGTTAGCCGTGCACAGCTCAAGAAGGGCATTACCATAACTTCATAGAGGAATCGTCTACAGGTTAGTTTCTAGCCCCATTTCCTTGCTATGTTTTCGGGGTTGTGTGCATACTCGATGTGATTAGTTAATACATTTACATTAAATGGTAAGTGTATGATATGTGAATGCGTTATGAATGATGTACGTATGATATGTGAATGTGATGAACGATTTAGGAAATACATAAATATGAAAGTAATGAAATGAATATATGATGGTATGGTTGTATGGAAGAAAAGGTACCGGACCCTAATAATATCCGAGGATGGAGGGTACCAGACCCTAATAATATCCTAGAATGGAGGGTACCGGACCTAATAATATCCGAGGATGGAGGGTACAGGACCTTAACAATATCCGAGGCATGTAGGGCGAAATGCTCTTTACAATGTAAGGATAATTATGAATGTACAGTGTATGTTAAAGATAGAAAGTACGAAAGAATGAAATTATGTATATATGTGGAAGAATGATGAACAGGTTAAGTATGTAATACGTACCTTCGGGCACGTATATGTGTATGTAGGTAATGCTATCTGATTAACAAGAACTCACTCAGCGTAGCTGACTTTTAGTATGCACGCATGTGAATAGATTAATACAGCTGGCTTGAGGGAGACACATGACATGAACTGAAGCGGATGGCATATTAAGAGGGACGGCCATGGTGTTTATTTATGATGTTTTATGTTATGTTTTAAAGACAAGATGCGAATGTTTTGTAATGAATGATGAACTTATTTATTTCCGCGAAAGTTTTAATTAACTCTGATGTTTAGAACTGTGTTTATGAGTAAATCCAACGCCCAAGTAGGGCACCGGGACATGGGCCTTACAATTAATACTTCGTTTATATTGATTTTTTCACAAATAGGACAATGGAGCCAACAAACATTACAATGTTGAATTAGGTGGATGTGCTTAACAATGATTGTGTTAACGAGAGCGGCATTACCTTATCGACAGTTAATTTTTAAGTTGGTTCTTTTAAATTTCCCACCCTTAATTTATTAAATGTGTTGCTCTAATTCTATATTGCATTAATCTATCAGGATCTGATGACCAATTGAAACTTGTGGATGTAAATATTCAAGAAAATTATGATGATGAATATCATAATCAACAAAGCACCTTTCTAGATATTGTAGTTACCAATAGATTGGTAAGTTATTTTGCCTTTCAACATAGTTAATTACCTTATATTCTTTTTTCGCCTTATGTTGTATTACTACAAAATATTTTAACACTTCCAACTTTTTATTTGTAGCATTTTCCGGTTGATTTTGCACGTGGTAATGGCTTGGATGTTGAAACGGATTTGGTGCTAATAAATCCGAAGGGTGTAGATGTTGTAACGGAGATACGGATCGAAAAAAATCTTGGTGAAAACCAGTTTCGGGTGCATCATTGGCCACATTTTATTCATGATAATGGTGTTCAAATTGGAACTCTAAGTGTTTTCGAGTACAATCGAAAGACATGTTCGTTGATACTTTATGAAATCAAATGATGAACCCAACTATTTCCGTTTCAAGTTCAAGTCAAAGTGTGTTTTGCAGGTTGTTTACACTAACTTTTGTCTCATGCGCCCTTTGTGTATGCATTTTAATGTTTTGTAATGACGAAACCGTAACATGTTTATTTAATATATAATTTTAATGTTTGGATATTAAACCTCATGGTGAAATTACAATGTAATTTTGTGTGTTTATCCATACTTACTATTATTTTGTATTTAGTTATTGTTTACATATAAATGTAATTTCATATAACGTAAATGTCAAAGAATTTTCTTCACGAATGTAGTACATATTATTATGTATCATTAATGTATATAATTAACTTATTCGTTACTTTTCAACCTTGTAACTTACTAAATTAAGTTAACAATATTCCAAATTCTTATTTCCTTTCCTTTTACTGCTTTGTTAACCTAAGCACCAATTGTGATGTTTACAAAGTCAAGCATTATAATTACTTTCTAAAGTATATTTATATTTCACTATACGGTTTATATTATTTCAATTTATGGAAAATTTTAAACCAAACAAGTATTCCTCAAAATTAGCCCAATTTGTTGCTTTTATTATTTTACTTAATATGTTAGTTAAGTATAATATTAAATCTAGATAAAAAATTTAAATTTAAGGCTTATATTTTGACTTAGTTATTCAATTAAATTTACAACAAACTATTCACATTCAATACACAGTATTATTGGTAGTTAGAAATCGTCCAATTATATATATTTTGACATACCTTTATTTATTTTAACTCATTCTAATTCGTACGCGTGACATACCTTTATTTATGTTAAATACTAACGTTATAAATTTTGTTTTCCATGTTTTTGTTACAAACTTCTTTTTGGTAAATGATAAGTATTTTTAATGATCATATAATGTTTTTTATGTGATGATTTTATATGATAAAGTCAGACTTTTAATTTGTTTTCTAGATATTTGTATTTATTACCATCAATTTTGGAATTTTAGTTCATCAATTTGGGAAACAATTATAACTCAAAATTAGCCAACTAACATTAGGATTCGGTTTTTTATTAATTTTTATTTTACTAATAATCACTTTCAAATTCAAAAAAATAAGTCAAATTAATAATTACCCATGAAGTTACCCAATCTTTTACGCTTGGGTATTTAACATTATAATACAGAGTTAAGTTTTATTTGGTTTTCATTTTAAAATATTTTAGTTTATGCAAATCATCAATTGGTTTTGCATCCTTTATGAAAGGAGATGATTTCAAGTGTTGTAAAAATCAAGTTACGATATTATCTTGTTTTATATTAAAAGTAAAGATTATTAATTACTAAAAACGCGTTCAAAATTACTAATGTGTACTCTATGTTATAAGAATCTATATTGTATACATCTTGTGCTTTTTATTATTAATGGTTACAAATTTAGCAAGTTCATCATATATAAAAACCACGTCGATAGAATTTTCTCCTCCGTAAAATATACAACCTTTTATTGGACAATTTTAAATATATATGAGTAACCATAAATCCAATTATATGTAATATTAATAACTTCATGTATTTTACTTCATCCTGATTTGTACGCACCACCACTTAACTTTTTTTTTTATCGTGTACCATATATTTTCGTAAGTACTTACGTTCTAAATTATGTCTTTGAGATATTTATTTCAAAACTTATTGTCGTTTATGATATATTTTTTAAGTATCATATAATGTTTCTATGTGTTTATTTTATATTAGAAAGTCAAAATATTACATTTTGTTTCATACATATAGATTACATACCTTGACTTCTATAAATTCAATTAACGAGATTTTCTAAACCAAACAAGTAACCCTCTAAATTAGCCGAAACAAAATGCAACTCTTATTATACTTAATTTCTTTATTACAAAATATACAATTTGTCTTCCAATTAATTAGATTAGCGGCTTATATTGTGCAATAATTAATTATATTCTCCTTTTATAATTCCAATTCTCATTAAAGCATTAATATATTTAACTTTATAAATTTAAATTTTACCTTTAAACTTTTGTAATCCTCCATTTCGATAGTTAGAAAGTAAAAGGTATGTCGTTCTTATTAATGTTGCTATGTTAAGTAATATGTTAACTAATTATATGATCGTAAACAAAAAGGTTTCTGACAATCAAATTTCATTTTTAAATGCTTCCAAATCTACTTTATAATTTTTTAATAATTAAATTCATTACTCATAATCATACATCTACTACTCTTATTTCTTTAACATTAAACATTTTAAATGTCTTGTAGATGAATTATCCTGGCTTTTATATCTGTATGATTCGTCTTTAGAACTAACGGTACTTCAAACACCTTTTATGATATACTATATTATTATTACTATCCAAAATTTAAACACAAGTATTGGTCAAGTTAATATTATTTTTTGTATGATTTCTTTTAACTAATAGGCATTATCCTATGATGCATGTCTCCAAATATTTCCACATACATCTCATGTTCATTGTGTTCTTATTGAACGTCTATGGGACGAATGGGTTGTTGAAGTTCAATTAATTGAAGATAATTATGTTGAGAATTTTTTTTCTTTTGATGTCTATTATAGATTTCCTTGGGTTACCCGGCCTTCGTTTCATATACCTGGCCAACAAACAATTGTATTCGCAGATGATGATGATGTGGAAGACGTTTTAAACAAGCCGACTGTTGGTTCTTCAATATTCACTAGTTGGATGGAGTGTAATCAGAAATATGGTCTTGCGCGAATGCTAACGTACGATGAGTTTCCAACAAAATTTGTTTGGAAAAAAAGATAAACGGGTTTGGGACCTACGTAAACGAGGTTTTTCTATTGGTCGTGTTCATCATGTTCCTCCAGCTTTCAATAATGCATAATATCTAACAATTCTATTAAAAAGGTTAGAGGCCCTACGTGCTTTGAAGATATTCGTACTATTGATGGTAAAGTGTGTGCTACTTATAGAGATGCGCGTTATAAAAGAGGCCTTTTAGACGATGCCAACGAGTATATAGAAGCTATTGAAGAAGCAAGTCATACTGCGAGTGGTTATTATTTATGCAGTTTATTTGCTACCATGTTAATCACATAAAGTTATCTAGAACTGATGATGTATGGGAAAAGACATGGCAGCATTTAATTAATGGCATTCTTTACAAACAACAAAATGAGCAGAAAAAAAAGGTAAATAATTCGAATTGGTTATTTTTTTAAATACTTTAAGACATTAACAAATATGTTTATAAAAATACTCACTTTTAATTTTTTGTGATTCGTTACAGATTTGGTGCTTTCAGAGGCAAAACTAAAGAACCTCACGTTACTTGAAATTCAAAACTTCCTGCTCCGAAATAGTTATACTCTGCGTTGTTTTCCTACAATGCATTTCCCTGATGAGGATTTTATTGCTGCATCAACAAATCGTTTTATGAACGAGGAGCTAGCGTATGATACACAAGTTATGACAAGTGAGTTTGAAAAACTTTTTATTCCATTAACAGATGAGCAACGCGATGTGTATAATGAAATAATGGATTCAGTTAATCAAAAGTTCAAAACAAGAGTGGTGTTTTCTTTGTGTATGGTTATGGAGGGACGAGAAAAACTTTTTTATGGAAGACATTATTGGCTTCCATAAGATCTAAAGCTAAAATTGTTCTAAACGTTGCCTCTAGCAGTATAGCATCTTTGTTACTTGAGGGAGGTAGAACTGCTCACTCTAGATTTCTAATTCATGTAAATTTAACTGAGGATTCTACCTATTCAATAACAAGAAATCTAGATATTTGCAACTTAATGAAGAAAATTGATCTGATTATTTGGGATGAGGCTCCTATGATACATAAACATGCTTTTGAAGCCTTGGATAGGACTTTAAAATATGTTTTAAAAGGTGGTAACTGTAACCGTAACCGTAACAGTTGTCAAGATCCATTTGGGGGGAAAGTTATCGTTTTTGGGGGTGATTTTAGACAAATTCTACAAGTAGTAAAAAATGGATTATGGAGTGACATTGTTAATACTTCACTTAGTTCATCCCACATTTGGTCCAATTGCAAGGTTCTTAGGTTAACAAAACACATGAGGTTAACTGTCGGGTGTCAGACATCATATTTGGAAGAGACCGGTAGATTTTCCGAATGGTTGTTGGAACTTGGTGAAGGAAAACTTGGCGGTCACAATGACGGTAACAACATTATAGATATACCAGATGATCTTTTGATTGGTGATTCATCCGATCTGATTTATGATCTTATTGATGTTTTATATCCATCATTATTGGAGAATTTAATGATATTTCATTTTTGGCTTTATTTCCCGGAGAAGTGTAACATCCTACTTTTGATAAATATATATAAAAGAATTTCGTTTATTTAATAGTGTGTTATTATTTAGTTAAGTTAAATAAAAATAATAAAGTGTGACCTTGGATAATAAAAGATGGAATAAGAGATGGTGATGGGCCTTAAGTCCATGGGCCTAAGGGTATATAAACCTCCCTAAAACCCTCATTTCCATCATCTAGCCTCCATACACACTCAAAACACACACAAACACACTCTCTTTATCACTGACTGAGATCCGGGGAAAAAGACCCGAGCTTGTTGGTGTTAGAGCATCTCTACGGGCAAGATAGACGCCAAGACTAGGTCGTGTTCGTGAAACCGATTCACCTAAGGTACGTTTCATAACGAAAATCTTGCTCGTTAAAGTTTGGCTCACTTGGTAATCCTAGATCTATCTAAATCGGGTTTCATAATCAATAAAGGTTTAAACTTTATTGCAAAACGAGCTATATCTTTGTAAGGCCCCATTCCCGGCGCCCTACATTGGCATTGGATTTACTCATAAACACAGTTCTAAATATCTGAGTCATTAAAAACTTTCACGGAAACAAATAAACTTCAAACATTCATTACAAAACATTCAAACTTGTCTTTAAAAACTTAACATAAAAGTATCTTATTTAAACATCATGACAAGTCTTTAGATGCCAACCTCTTCAGTTCCTGCCATGTGTTTCCCTTAAGCTAGCTGCTTTAGTCTATTCACCTGCGTGCATACTAAAATTCAGCTACATTGAGTGAGTTCTAGTTAATCAGGTAACACACAATACATTCATATACGCATCCGAAGATACATATTATATACTTAACATGCTTATCTTTCTTCCATACATACGTAATTATATAACTTCTTTCTTTCATACCTTACGCTTATTCATACTTTACATACTTATACGTTTTAAAGAGCATTACACCCTACTGCCTCGAGTATTATTAGGGCTTGGTCCATTTTCTGCCTTGGATATTATTAGAGTCCGGTCCCTTCTTCCTCGAGTATTATTAGGGCTCAATCCTTTTCTACCTCGAATATTAGTAGGGTCCGATCCCTTCTTCTGTATCTTACCATTCTTTTATATTTATTTATAACTTTTATACATAACATACAAATATTATCCATACATCATATATAAACAATCACATCTTCAAACTATCACTTGGAGGTGCATGCAATATCCGAAGATCGTTCACGTACCGTCAAGCATTCATTCATACATAAGTCATATAAGGCATACACTTACCTATTAAGGTAAGTGTATTAACTAATCACATTGAGTATGCACACAACCTCAAAAACATAACAAGGAAATGAGGCTAGAAACTCACCTGTGAACGATTCCTTTCGGAGTTAATGGTAACTCATTTCCTTAACTGGGCACGGCTAAGTGTATAACAATTACATGTATCAATTAACTAGACCTATCCAAATCATATTTCTAGGTTATTTTCCGGGGGCAGCACCCCTGGCAGCGGGGGTTCTAGGGGTGGCAGCCCCTAGCGGGGTCCAAAGGGCAGAGCCCCTAGCTGGGGTTAAGCTACATTCATTAATAAGTCCTTACTAAAAACCTAATCAGAAAACTGAAGTTCAATTATTTAATCAAATCAAACCTTTATTTTAAACGTTACCTTTTATTGTTAATTATTTATTTATTCTTATATTAACCGTCATATAAGTTCATATCTATCATTTACGTATGTATATGTTGTTTAGCTTTCTTTTATTTTATAAAATCATTTCAAGTCCATATAAGTTCACTGGCATATAAGTTGTCCAGCGTATAAGTCATCCTTAGGCGTATAAGGTGTTCCAATGTATAAGTTGTTGTGGCGTATAAGTTGTACCAACGTATAAGCCATACATATACGACATATACATAAAGGGCGTATATATATATATATGCAGCATACATACTTACACGTTACATTCATACTTACATGCTGCCTTCGTACTTATAGGCTGTGTACATACATATACGGCTAAGTACACTTATGCGCTGATAAGAATTATACGTTGCATAAACTTATACGACGTATAAGTCTGTTCATCTCCTTTTACGCATTTTCTGAGGTTTTTCTTTGATTCCGGCGCCGTCAACTACCGTTAACCACCACGGTTTGTCGAGGTTTGATCGTTTATGGTTTGGGTAGCTTCGGGATGTACATATCTAAGCTAAGGTAGTCCTTAAGCTTGTTTTTTGGTTGATTAAACACCCGGGGTTGCGGTGTTGGGTTCTAATATGTTGGGTTAGTTGAGATAATAATTTCTTACCTTCGACTGATCTCAGATCATTGAATGGGTTAGTGTAGAGAGTGTTTGGCTTAAGTGTGTGTTTTTGATGGTGTAGGCTATTGTGTAGAATGGATGGAAATGGAAAGGATTAAGGTTTATGGGGTATTTATACTATCTTAAGCCCATGACCTTAGGCCCATCTTTCCTTTTTTAGTCCATAATTAATTAATGCCCACCATCCCTTTTATCTTATTATTTTATTACTATCTCTACTAACTCAAATTTATTCCCCCAACGAAATTAATATATTAATATTATTCTAGGAAATTTAGGGATGTTACATTCTTGGACAAGTGTAGAAACAGAAATGTTTAAAAGACGATATAATAGTAAGATAAAAATAATAACGATAATAATAATAATAACAATGTTAATAGGGGTAATAATAATAATAATAATAATAATAATAATAATAATAATGGCGGTTGTAGTAACATACAAATGAAATGAAAGGAATGAATGCATATAATATCAATATTAATAATAATGATAAAGAGCATCAGCAGCAACGCCTCTTATGAAAGAAAGAAAAGAAAGAAGGAAAAAAGGCACATTCGATTACATCCATTCGATTACATCATTCAACTACATGACTCGATTACATGATTCGATTAGAACTAGATCCTGAAGCGATTAAGGTTCATTCGATTCGATTAAGCCTCATTCGATTCGATTAAGGCTCATTCAATTCGATTAAGCCTCATTCGATTCGATTAAGTCTCATTCGATTCGATTAAGCCTCATTCGATTCGATTAAGTCTCATTCAATTCGTTTAAGCCTCATTCAATTTGATTAAGCCTCATTTGATTCGATTAAGTCTCATTCGATTCGATTAAGACCCATTCGATTAGTCCAATCCAATTCAATTGGATCCAATTCAACTCAGCTGGGCCCAAATGCCATTATTGACTGTTGAGCCTGATCTAACTAAGCACATGAGCTTACTAACCCTATACCTTAATTAAACAAAGCTACCCATCATTATAAACCCGTGTAGCAAGCAACCTAAAATGCGTTAGTTAACTAAAATACCAACTTAATTAGTCACACGGTTACTTAACAAATACATATGAATAAAAGTTAGATGTGCACAACTATGGAAAGGGATTACCGTTAACTATGAACCTAACTGGATTTAGATGAGTTTCTAGCCCCATTTACTTGTTATGTTATCAGGGGTGTGTGCATACTTAATGTGAATAGTTAGTACACTTACCTTAAGTGGTAAGTGTATTATATATGAATGTGTATGAATGATATGCGTATGAGGTTAAGAGTATGTATGAAAGTATATAATGAAATGTGCTTGTAATGAAACGTATGTATGGTTGTATGGAAAGAAGGAGCCATACCCTAATAATATTTGAGATAGAAGGAACCACACCCTAATAATATCTAATATAGAAGGGACCATGCCCTAATAGTATCTGAGAGAATAGGGACCAGACCCTAATAATATATGAGATAGAAAAGAAAGGGACCAGACCGTACTAATATATGAGATGGTAAAGATAGTTATGCATGAAATATGAGAGTATGAAAGTGTGATAATATGGGAGAATGTGTGTATGAATGTATGAATGTACGAAAGAAATTTAATAGGTAAACATAATATGTATCTTCAGATGCGTATATGAAAGTAAGTGTATGAATGTATGTTGACTGATTAACTAGAACTCACTCAACGTATGTGACTTTTAGTTTACACACATGTGAATAGGTTAAGGCAACTCTCATAAATGAAGACATATGGTATTGGACTGAAGAGGCTGACATCTTTTAAAGAATGTTATGATGTTTTAATATGACTTTTATATTATGTTTAAAGACAAAGTTTGTTTACTATGGAAATATTTGAATGATTATGTAATATATGGTTGAAGTTTTATATTCCGCGAAAAGTTTTAATTCACTCTGATAGTTAGAACTGTTTTTATGAGTAAATCCAACACCAAAGTTGGGCACCAGGGTCGGGGCCATACAAGTTGGTATCATAGCATAAGTTCGAGAGAAATAAGCATCCTACATGTTTAGACTCGAACAGAGAATGAGACTTAAGTAAGAAAAGAAAGAAGATGCCAGTTCAAAAAAGCCATGTGCCACTAAAGCAAGCTGAGTAAAGGTAAAGTACATGATTAATTTCATGTGTAATGTAAGAATGTGCAAAAAAGTTAGCTTAATTTCTAGAGATAGGAGTATTTGATTGCTCATGAATTGTTTTATTGACTGCTTAACCATTTTAAAGTAGAACCTAGCACAAGTGGACTCACAAAGGGAGGTGTATATGACACATAAAGTAACGTGATCGGCTAATCACAGCTGGCCACTGTTATTACCCGTTAGCCTTACTATCCTTGTACTAAATTGTTCCTTGAGTGACGGCATTTATGTTTCTTTATAGAATACGAATGGCTGGAGAAAGAAAGGTTGTTGGTCAAGGAGGTCGTACTGGATATCGTGGTAGGCCACTTATTGTCCGAGAACCTTCTAAAGAATAAGTTCCTAACACCAGATAAGAAGGAAGTGAAACTATGCCGGACCAGAGTAACAATGAAGGGTATCAACTTAATACTGCTATTCAAGCCACCATTGCTCAAGTTGTAGATGCTGCAGTGAAGAATCTATAACCAAGTAAGTCTGCTGAACGCCATGCAAGGACCTCTTAGAAGATAGGGGAGAGTTGTAAGAACGGAGATGAGATTGAGAAAGGTGACTCGAGTGAGGTTAGGTCTGTGAAAGTTTGTGAGGGAAGGAGAGGCCAAGGTGAGTGTAACTACAAATAGTTCAAAGGTTGGACCCGCCAAAGCTAACTATTTTTGGGGATACAATCGCTACTCTCCAGTGGATAACCACGATGGACAAGGTTATCCAAATTAGAGAGTGTCGTCCCGATAAAGCGGTGGGTTATGCTACCCAGTCATTTGGTGATGAGGCTATGTTTTGGTGGGAAACTGTGAAACAGAGAAAGACCCGGGAAGAGATTAAGGCTATGAGGTGGAATGACTTGAAGGAATTGGTGATGAAGCGATTTTGTGCTAATACTGAGGTTGAGAGGGTTGAAATGAAGTTTCTAAATTTTAAGGCGGGAAAGATGACACACCGCGAATACACTACTGAATTCAACTGCTTGTCGAGGTTAGTGTCTGACATGGTGAACACTTAAGCCAAGCGAATCAAGTGTTGCATCATAGGGCTACCACAAAATGTTCGCACCTTAGTCAGAGCTAGTAAACCTGCTACTTTCAACTTTGTTGTTGAACTCGCAGAGATGGTTTACGATGACCTAGCTGTGGACGATGTGGTGATGGAAGAGAAGAAAGATAAGAAATGGGTCACTTCTGTCAAATGACCCGATACTCAGTTATGGAACCCTAGGAATAAGGAACAGAGGGTGTGGGAGAAGAGTTCATGTAAGACTTGTGGTAAGATGGACGGGGGTGAGTGATGGAGTAAGGGTACAGACAACTGCTACAAGTGTGGTAAGCCTCATGGTGGAGAGTGCAGGCTTGGATCAAATGCCTATTACAAGTGTGGAAAAATGGGGCATTATGCTCCATATTGCACTATAAAGCCCGCATGCTACAAGTGTTGTAAGATGGGTCATATGGCTAGGAAGTGCACTGATGAAGCGGGTGAAAGTGGAAGGAAAGATGTTGAGCAAGATAGGCCAATGATTAGGGCCTACATGCTGATTCAGGAACATGCTAAGCAGATCCCCTATGTTGTGACATGTATGTTTCTAGTAAACGTTATTTCCGCTTCTGTATTGTTTGATTTATGTGCATATAGAAGTTTTGTAGCTACGACATTTAGTAAGTTAGCAAAAATTAAATGTTATCGTGTGCCCGAAACTTTTAGAGTAGAAACCGCTAGTGAGACCTCCGTTAGGATAATGAGAATGGTTAAGGACTATAAAATAGAGTTAGAGGGATGTGAGTTTCCTGTTACCCTGTATGTTATGACCTTAGGAGGATTCGACGTGGTTTTCATGTAAGGCCCCGGTCTCGGTGCCCTACATTGGCGTTGGATTTACTCATAAACATAGTTCTAATTATCAGAGTGAATTAAAACTTTTCGCGGAATATAAAAACATCAAACATTCATTTTAAAATCCTGTCTTTAAACTTTCAAATTATCTTAACATAAACATAACTCTTCTTCACTAGATGCCAGTCTGCTCAGTCCATGCCATGTGTCCCCCTAAGCCAGCTCCTTCATCCTATTTTCCTGCGTGCATACTAAAAGTCAGCTATGTTGAATGAGCTCTAGTTAATCAGGCAACATACATTACATTCATATATGTGTATACGTTTCCACAGATACATATTACATACTTAACCTACTTCATTCATACATACACGCGCACATACATTCATACTTCTATATTTTCATATTTGCATTCTTTCATACTTTCATACTTACGTTCTTTCATACTTTCATACTTTCTTGTTTTAACTTACTTATACATACATAATTATCTTTACGTTCTAAAGAGCCTTTCGCCCTATAACCTCACAGATATTATTAGGGTCTGGTCCCTACATTGGCAGATATTATTAGAGTCTGTTCCCTACATTCGCATATATTATTAGGGTATGTTCTATACATTCGCATATATTATTAGGGTATGTTCCTTTCTTAACCATACATACATTTCTTTATATATATATATATACTTTCATACATACTCTCAACATTTTCAATATCATTCATATATAATTCGTATATGATCCATAAGGCATTCACATATCATACACTTACCATTGGTAAGTGTATTAACTAATCACATCGAGTATGCACACAGCCTCTGAAACATAACAAGGAAGTGGGGCTAGAACCTCACCCGTGTCTTGTGCTTCTTAGAGTTAACTATAATACCCCTCTTTAGTTGTGCACGGCTAACTGTGTAATAATTATATGTATCAATAAATTACATCTAACTATATCATCTAATTGAATCATCATTCTAATCGAATCACCATTCTAGTCGAATCACAATTCAAATCGAGTCGCAATTCTAATCGAATGATAGTTTTAATCGAATTACAGTTCTAATCGAATGGCCATTTTAATCGAATGACATTTCTAATAGAATGACCATTCGATTTGATTACTTCGTCAATTTGATTCGATTACTTTGTCAATTCGATTCGGTTACTTTTCATTTTGATTCGATTACTTTTAAATTCGATTTGATTACTCTTCAATTCGATTCGAACATGTTTTTTTATCTTTTCTTCGTAATCACATCTTTTCATCTCGTTATGCCCGCTTTAATGATAAGAACGAGTTATAAGCCATAACAAGTTCGTTTTCGTACTTTAACTTGGTCCAAAACCTCACCCGTATTAACCGTTTCATTCCAAACAACTTTTTACGTTCAAATTTATATTTTTCTCATATAATAGGGTCTGATTTACTATCCTACCAAGTTTCATTCAAAACCGACTTCGTTTACCCGTCGTTTTCACGAACCGGACACTACTCATTTTACCTGAAACGAAACAACTAACCCGTTTACTCACACGTTTATTACTTTATCAATAATCGTGTGTTGTTCTATCATCCTACCAGTTTTCATGTAAATCCGTACACGAAAAGTAAACATTTTTAACAAAAACGTACATTTGATGTTTATGTTCGAAATTAATCGAATAAACCAAAACCATATCTAACGAACTCGGATTTAAGTGATTCAAGTGGAAACGGAACCGTCTCGCCCCGATCTACAAACCCATCAGCTCTCTGTTTCCAGAAAACACCGCTACAATTGCCGTAGAAGCTGAACAACCGCTGGAATCTTCATTATTGAGTTGTTACGGTTTTTCTGATAAAAACCAGACCTCCCGACCTCTGATCGAAGATCGTGTGGGTGAAAATATTCATTTATGTGCCATAAACACTCAGTTAAAATTTAAGACCGATCCGATCGTTAGATCTCCGGTAATCTCTGTGTCTTTGTGGGTTGTTTTCTCAAAAACGGGAATTTTGGTAAGGAAGGAATTTGGAGGCTAGAATGGTTATAATGAGATGGTGGCTACATTTATAGGAAGAGGGTAGGGTTTCATGTTTAACTTTTCATCTAATGACACTTATTCCCCTCCTACTTTAGAATTACATTTATCTTCTATAATTTAATTAACCCACTTCCTTTAAATACAGATGAAACTTGGGACGTTACATGGGAATAGATTTGCTATACGAGGTTGAGGCTCAGATAGTGTGTAAGAGTAGGTTGATAAGGTTAAAGTCCTTAGATGGTGGTACGGTGACGGTTTATGGTGATAAAGAAAGTTCAGGGATTAATGTCATTTCATGATTAAAGCCGAAGGATTGTTAAGGCGAGGGTACGGTGCCTACCTGGCGTATGTTGTCAAAGCTACGGATCAGACGAAAAAAGTGAAAGATTTTCATGTAGTGCGCGACTATCCAGAGGAGTTCCCTGAGGACCTTCCGGGATGCCACCGGAGTGAGAGGTAGAATTCCAGATAGACTTAGTATCAGGAGCACAGCCCGTCACGAAAACACCTTATCGTCTGGCGTCATCCGAGATGAAGGAATTGATGTCCCAACTGCAAGAACTCCTCGATAAAGGTTTTATAAGACCAAGTGTTTCCCCGTGGGACGTGCCGGTGTTGTTTGTTAAGAAGAAAGATGGAAGTATGAGAATGTGTATAGACTATCGTGAGCTGAACAAGCTTACGATAAAGAACAGATATCCATTCCCACGGATTGATAATTTGTTTGTTCAACTACAAGGTTCGAGTTGGTTCTCACGAATAGACCTTAGATCAGGCTATCATCAGCTGAAGTTGAAAGAGGCAGACATCCCTAAGACAGCGTTTCGGACGAGGTATGGACACTACGAGTTCCTCGTGATGTCGTTCGGTCTAACGAATGCTCATGCAACATTTATGGATATGATGAAAAAGGTATGTCGGCCGATGTTAGACAAGTCATTCATTGTTTTCATTGACGATACATTGATTTATTCAAATAGCGAGTCTGACCATGCTAAACATCTAAGAGAAGTATTGGATATTTTGAAGGAAGAGAAGTTGTATGATAAGTTTTCGAAGTGCGCATTCTGGTTTCGTGAAGTGCAGTTTCTAGGTTGCGTAATCAATCCTGAAGGGATTATTGTGGACCCAGGTAAGATTGAGGCGGTAAAGAATTGGAAGACTCTTCAAAACCCGACTAATATACAAAGCTTCTTGGGGTTGGCTTTCTATTATAGGAGATTCATCGAAGGCTTCTCCAAGATAGCCGCACCGATAACCGGAATGACCCGAAAGTCAGTAGTATTCAATTGGGGCAAGTTTCAGGAAGAAGCTTTTGAGGAATTGAAGAAAAGACTCACACAAGCTCCAATACTTGCTCTACCCGATAGTGACGAGGATTTGGTTGTATGCACTGATGCCTCACATCGTGGGTTAGTTTGCGTGTTAATGTAACGAGGAAAAGTGATAGCTTATACATCGAAACAGTTGAAGGTTCACGAGAGTACTTACCCAATGCATTACTTAGAGCTAGAAGCAGTAGTGCACACTCTCAAGATATGGAGACATTATCTATATGGTACTAAGTGTACTATTTACACCGATCATAAGAGTTTGAAGTACTTCTTCGAGAAGAAAACGTTGAACATGAAACAGAGGAGACGGTTGGAGTTGATAAAGGACTATGTCTGTGATATTAAATACTATCCTGGTAAGGCTAATGTGGTTGCCGACGCACTAAGCCGTAAGAATGAAGTAGTCATTGCAACATGAGTCTTATAAGTTGATCATTAACTCGGATCTCTTTGGAGAGATCATCAAGGTAAAGTCTGAGGTGCTTATAAATGAAGAGCTAATGAAGAAGGAAATAATCGGACAGTAAGACGAGCTGATAGAAAAAAGTTATTGTGTGAAGACTAGGTTTGACCGTATGTGGATTCCACGCAATGGAGATCTTAGGGGTTGAATCCTAGATGAAGCTCATAAATCAAGGTACTCGATTCATCCGGGATCTACCAAGATGTATCAGGACCTGAAGAGGGACTATTGGTGGCTGGGTATGAAGAATGAATTGGTGGAGTATGTTAGTAAGTGCCTAACTTGCTTGCAAGTCAAAGCAGAACACCAGAAACCTTATGGGAAGATGCAACCTTTAGAAATACCATAATGGAAATGGGAACACATCACCATGGATTTTATAACTAAGATACCGCGTACAGCTAAACATCATGATACCATTTGGGTGATAGTGGACCGTTTAACTAAGAATGCTCACTTTCTACCTATACGAGAGGCCATCTCGTGAGAAATGTTAGCAAATGTGTTCATAAAAGAGGTTGTCGCTAAGCATGGAGTGTCGTTATCGATCATGTCTGATAGAGATACCTGCATTACTTCGAGATATTGGAAGAAGTTCCATGAAGCTGTGAGAACAAGACTAAACATCAGTACGGAGTATCATCCTCAAACGGATATGCTACGTGCTTGTGTTTTGGATTTTGGAGGAAATTGGGATGATCATCTGCATCTTGCAGAGTTCTCTTATAACAACAGCTACCGTTAGAGTATTGGTATGCCTCCGTTTGAGATGTTGTATGGTAGACGTTGTAGAAATCCGGTATGTTGGGGAGAGATTGGTCAGAAAGATATTGGAAGTTTAGAGGTCGTGCAAGAAACCTCTTCAAGGTTCGATCAAATCAAAGCAAGAATGAAAGTTGCTCAAGATCGCCAGAAGTCCTATGCTGATAAGCGGAGAAAACCGACTGAGTTTGGCATTGGTGTCAACGTGATGCTTAAGGTTTCTCCTTGGAAGGGAATTATCCGTTTTAGAAAGAGAGGAAAATTGAGTCCAAGGTACATTGCACGTTTTAGGATCGTAGATCGTGTGGGCGAAGTGACTTACAAGCTAAATCTACCCGAGGAGTTAAAAGGAATTCACTCTACTTTTCATCTTTCTCATTTGAGAAAATTTAGTAGACATTGAGGTTGATGAACAGCTAAACTGTATTGAAAAACTTGTAGAGATAGTTGACCACAAGGAAAAGCAACTTCGTCATAAAGTTATCCCGTTGGTGAAAGTGATATCGAAGCATTGTAAAGGATCAGATGCTACATGGGAAGTTGAAGAAGAAATGCGCAAGTTCTACCCAGAGTTGTTTTTGTAATTGTTAGGTTTCGGGGACGAAACCTCTTTTAAGGACGGTAGACTTGTAACATCCTACTTTTGATAATTATATATAAAATAATTTCATTTATTTAATAGTGTGTTATTATTTAATTAAGTTAAATAAAAATAATAAAGTCCATGGGCTTAAGGGTATATAAACCCCCTCAAACCTTCCTAAAACCCTAAAACCCTCATTTCCATCTTCTAGCCTTCATACACACTCAAAACACACACAAATACACTCTCTTTATCACGGACCGAGATTCGAGGAAAAAGACCCGAGCTTGTTGGTGTTAGAGCATCTCTACGGGCAAGATAGATGCCAAGACTAGGTCATGTTCATGAAACCGATTCACCTAAGGTACGTTTCATAACAAAAGGCTTGCTCGTTTAAGTTCGGCTCACTTGGTAATCCTAGATCTAGCTAAATCGGGCTTAATAATCAATAAAGGTTTAAACTTTATTCCAAAACGAGCTAGATCTTGAACAGGTGTAGAAACGGAAATGATTAAAAGAAGAAATAGTAAGATAATAATAACGATAATAATAATAATAACAACAACAACAACAACAACGTTAATAAGGGATAATAATTTATGTAATAATAATAATAATAATAATAATAAGAAGAAGAAGAATGATGGCTAGAGAAACATATAAATGAAATGAAAGGAATGAATGCATATAATAGCAATGTTAATAATAGTGATAAAGAGCATCAGCAGCAACGCCTCTAATGAAAGAAAGAAAAGAAAGAAGGAAAAAGGCCCATTCGATTACATCCATTCGATTACATCATTCAGCTACGAATCGATAACATGATTCAATTAGAACCAGATCCTGATGCGATTAAGACTCGTTCGATTCGTTTAAGCCGCATTCGATTTGATTAAGTCTCATTCAATTCGATTAAGCCTACATTCGATTCGACTAAGTCTCATTCGATTCGATTAAGCCTCCTTCGATTGGAATAAGTCTCATTTTATTCGATAAGCCTCATTTGATTCGATTAAGACTCATTCGATTTGATTAAGACTCATTCGATTCGATTAAGTCTCATTCTATTCGATTAAGTCTCATTCGATTCGATTGGATCTAGTTCAACCCAGCTAGGCCCATATGCCATTATTGACTATTGGGCCTGATCTAACTAAGCCCATGAGCTTACTAAGCCTATATATTAATTAAAAAAATCTAGCCCATTATTAAAAACCCGGCTAGCAAGCAACCAAAAATACGTTAGTTAACCAAAATACCAACTTAATTAGTCACACGGTTACTTAACAAATTCATATGATTAACAGTTAGTCGTGCACAACTAAGGAAAGAGATTACCGTTAACTCTGAACGTAACCGGATCCATGTGAGTTTCTAGCCCCATATCCTTGTTATGTTTTCAGGGCTGTGTGCATACTCAATGTGATTAGTTAATACACTTACCTTAAGCGGTAAGTGTATGGTATGTGAATGTGTATGAATGATATATGTATGAGGTTAAGAGTATGTATGAAAGTATATAATGAAATGTGTATGTAAAGACACGTATGTATGGTTGTATGGAAAGAAGGGACCAGACCCTAATAATATATGAGAAAGATGGGGCCAGACCCTAATAATATATGAGATAGATGGGACCAGACCCTAATAATATATGAGATAGAAGGGACCAGGCCCTAATAATATCTGAGACAGCAGGGACCAGACCCTGATAATATTTGAGATAGAAAAAGAAAGGGACCAGACCCTACTAATATCTGAGATGGTAAAGATAGTTATGCATGTAGTATGAGAGTATGAAAGTGTGATAGTATGAGAGAATGTATGTATGAATGTACGAAAGAAAGTAATAGGTAAAGTACATAATATGTATCTTCGGATGCGTACATGAAACTGTGAAAGTACGTGTATTAATGTATGTTGCCTGATTAACTAGAACTCATTCAGTGTAGCTGACTTTTAGTATGCACGCAGGTGAATAGGTTAAGGCAGCTCGCTTGAATGAAGACATATGACATTGGACTGACGAGGCTGGCATCTTTAGAAGAATGTTGTGTTGTTTTAATATGACTTTTATATTACGTTTAAAGACAAAGTTTGTTTACTATGGAAATATTTGAATGATTATGTAATATATGGTTGAAGTTTTATATTCCGCGAAAAGTTCTAATTCACTCTGATATTTAGAATTGGTTTATGAGTAAATCCAACACCAAAGTAGGGCACTGGGACTGGGGCGTTACAAGAAGAAGTTGAATATCTCAGTTATGATAGTATAGATTAGTCTAATAGTGTTAGGCGTGGTTTCGATCCAGCATTACACTCACCAGATTTTTTAAATAGTTTAAAAATGTCTTGTATGCCTAATCATAGATTGGTTCTAAAAGTTGGTTTTCCAATAATGTTACTAAGGAATATTGATCAGAAGAACGGTTTATGCAATAGAACTATATTTCCAAGTAATTTTATTTAGGGAGATGTTTTATTGAAGGAAAGATTATAATAAGGTACTAACATTGGTTATCACACTTATATAACTCGTAGTAGTCAAGTTTAAACAAAGACAATTTCCTGTTACAGTTTGTTTTGCAATGATCATTAATAAAAGTCAAGGCCAGTCACTAGCAAGAGTTGGTATATACCTGCGACTATATGTAGCTTTATCACGAGTGTAACATATCCAAATATCGGTCCAAATTTGACAACTTATTAAAGTTGAAGAATCAAAATTATTCTTAAAAATAAGTAATGAAAGAAATTAAATAAAGAAATAAAGAGAATATAAGGAAATAAAAATATTCATACGGAAATGCATCCCATATTAACGAAATGGTAAAGGAACATCCATCCCACATGGAAGGATGAAAGAAAATGGAAGTATTCCACATGGGTATAAATAAGGAAGATAAAACTCATCCCACATGGAAAGTAAGAAAGATTTGGAAACTCTTTATAAAGAGAGAAGTTTCCATAGATTCTTTTATGCCAAGCATGCATCCAGTGGTCCTAGTGGAGGGTGCGGAGCACCCGACGCGCACAGGAACGGGCTCGGGCGAGGACGAGGACGATGGCTATGGTGATGGGCCTAATGTGGCGCTTTGATGGCACACTTTGCAATTAAGAGCCGCCTTATTGTTTTTGGAAAATGGAAGCAACACCAAGACGTGACTAGTTACCAAAGGACAAGGGACCAAAATTTGAAAATTTGAATCCAAGAACCCATCGCGATACGCGATGAGTTCAAGAATAAAGCCATCGCGATACGCGATGGTCCGTTATGACTCAGCAAAACGTGTCACACCGGGAGGACACGTGGCAAACGCTAGGGCTAATTCAGCATGCCACACGTCATTTACCTGCCATCCCGATACGATAGGGCCAACGGAAAGGGTCCATCGCGTATCTTAATGGGACCGAGTTTCAGCTATAAAAGGAGGGGTTCACGGGACATTCCTGTCACAGCAAAATATCTCTCTTACACACTACATCGATTTACGTGTCGTTCCTCAAAGTGCATGCCAACAAGTCATGCCATTCGGCACACCTCGTTTTGCGTGCCAAGCATCGTTTTGCATGTCGAACATCGTATTGCGTGTTTCGACGATTTAAACGCTAGTACGCGATACAGAGTAAAAGTGCTGCTTATTCAAACTTAGGTGTAGTAACTTCATATACCCGTGTAAGGTACGGGTTCCGACTAAGTTATTATTTTATTATTATATTACACGGCTTAGACCCTAGTCGGGGGTATAGCCTAGACCATGATCAACTAAAAAGGTAATAAATAAAATGACATTTCTTTATGATTAAGAAATACAAAATTTTATATACAAAGATTATAGCTAAAATATCGTTTCTTCATGATTAAGAACATAAGCTTTTACATACATATGGTATAGTCAAGTAGTGTTCTTCATGAGTATGAAACATAAGAATTTGTAAACAAATGTTATAGACCATGAAATTTCTTCTAGAAGAAGAAACCTATTATAGATGTTTCTTCATAAAGAAGAAACTCATGACATGATTGGCAAATAAAGAGAAAGAACTCATATCCAAAGTATTTTATTCAAACAAATGATCAGTCAAGGTTTAGAGCTATCAAAACCAGACTAAAGGTCTGTGGCCGGATCAAGAGACGATCCGGGTAGTTACAAACCTATTTGTTTACAGGTTAATCAACAATCATTCATAAAGGTTTTCAAATGAGATCACCACATCATTCAGAAAAGACAATCACGGGTGAATACGCTAAACCTTTTTAAATCAGTCAAGATAAACGGGTTGTTTATCTTCAACAGAGTCAGTTAAATATTTATATGAGATTACGTGATCTCTATCAAAAAGATTTAAGGGATTACGTGATCCCTAATTTACATGATAGAAAATAAAAGCAACTCAGACCGAGTACACATGTGTCTGGATTCAAACATAATTAGTCTAGTTTATCAATCAAGGCTACGTGGCCACAGACTAGAGATCATAATAAAAGTTCTTCAATGGGCATCAGTTCCAGGAGAACCGAAATTGTGTGTGTATGATGGTTGTTAAAATCCCAGAAATAAGAGACGTTTCTGCTGAGATTGTTCAAGATGACAATCTTGTCAGTCAAAGAAAGATTTAATAAATGTTTTTAGAGTTAATGATTCACCAACATATCGCTGACGTATCCCCCCCCCCCCCACACACACACACATACACATTTCAGGGAAACCATATTATCACAAGTAGCAAGGAATTAGAGCCATTCACGGAGACAGATACCCGCAAGGTAGAGATGACTCAATTTTAAATTATTAAAATATTGTAAATAAGATTTAAAAAGGATTTGTAAAATCAAACAAGGTTTATAAATCAAACACTCGGGTATTTATTATCCGAGAAGCTTTTAAAATATATTAATATTTTATTTTAAATAAAGACTTCCGCTAAATAGCCCGCAAACTCTTATATATTTACAAAACAGGTACCAACTATAGGTCACACGCCTAGGCACTAAGTCGGGGTGTGATAACGAGTGAAGAGTAGAGACAGTGTTAAAATGCTTATATTAGAAAGAAGGTAAAGTTACAAATAAAACTACAAATGTGGTTTGTAAGAAATTATGTAGTAGTTTATGAAATTCTCATTTTGAAGTTTTAATTATCTATTTAATAATTGTAAAATGGATATTATTTTCGTTGAAACTTATGTTTAATAATCTTTTATTTTGTTACCAGTATTATTAACAACTATATATCATGTTGCCGTCTCCCAAAGTATATATGACATTCTATTTTCCACTTTCATATTACGTGTGGTTTTTTACATGATTTATATATTTCCACCCGTGTCGTACAAGGGTCAATAGTCTAGTTCAATAATAATTCAAGTAAATTGCACGGGACATGTACATGAATATTTGATCTTGATTATGAATGTTTTAAATGAGTATGCAATAGTACAATGGCGGTGAAAAGTATAACTTTATAGAAATGATCACATAAAATATATGAAACGAAAGTTGAAGATTAATTAAGAATATTAAAAAATATATAAAATTAAATAGAAACAAACACGAAAATTTAAAACGGGTCGGGTTTTCGGTTTTGAAAATTAACGAATGTTACAGGATTCACAACTTTTAGAAATTATGTCCCAAAATTAAAATAAAATAAAGTTTTAAAAGAAAACAACTACTACATGTAGTTGTTAAAAGTTTAAACATTTTTATCTATACATATTTAAATAAAAAGGAATAACGCCGATCTTTGAATGAACCGAAAGACGCCACAAATGTGAAATATGACAAGGAAACTTATATATAGGATGTACTAGCGGCGTATCCACTATGCCCTTATCATATTGCATTTGTCCCGTTTTTCCAAATCATTCCAAGTTTCGAGTTATTACACACAACTGTCCTTACTATGATTTCCATTCCATGCGAGGACTTTGATAATTACGTTTGCATCCGTAATTACTTAGTTCGTCTCATGGTCCATATGGTTTGCCCTATTATGTGGTTTTGTAAGACATTAATACAAGAGAACTTTTCAATGTACCAAAACTTTATAATTCAAAATCACAGATTTGATAAATGAGCTATTGAGTTTCAAAATAACAAAATAAATAAATAAAACTTTCGAAGTCAATAATACCGCTATAAATGTAAATGTTGAGGTTCAAGAATAATAAAATCGATGAATAAGACTTTTAATTCTTGAAATAATAACATGGAATTCAGGAAGACTTTGGTTATCAATAACAACATGGATAAAACATCGAAGTCATGACCATCACAGTAATTAGTTGTAAATAACAGGGTCGAGAATAATATGACAATTAAATGTAGCATTGAGCTAATAAAATATCAACACGTAATTCGAAATCGCATTGTCATAAAATAGATAAATGAAACTTTATTATCAAAATATTATAATATTTTGAGTTCTTTGAGTCAAACAACGTAAAACATCAATTTGAAACTTTGTTTAACGAATGAAAATTCCCCTAAAACATTAATTTTGAATAACTGCAAGATTAACCAAGTATATACTTGAAACTTCGAAATCAAAGTAAAACATTGGTCTTAGATTGAATAGATATCAAGAAAATAATTCGGTGAAACATTGGAAGAAAAGAGAACTAAACAAATAATCAAAATAGTTCGTGTAAAATTAATATAAATTCAACATGTACCTATATACGTTTGAAATCCCAACTTCCACTAAATGATTACGTTTATGGGAAATCGGTCATAAAACACGAGATTGAGATAATAGTAAACAAATTCAGCAATGCAACCATGAATGACAACGAAAATGGCTCGACAATCACAAATAGCCAATCTTAGTTATAAACATCGTAAATAGTCCTCGAAAGGATTTGATACATAAAATTGCTTTGGTTATATTCAAGTAGGATGATATATATGTAAATATATATATGAAAAAAGAAGACAATAATAATAATAAAAATAAAACAAGACGAAACTTGCGATACTTGTCTTCTCGACTATAGGTTTGAGGTATGAAGGTTAAGGTGAGGGCGGTGCCATGATTTCTCAACTAAATTTATTGGCGTTGACGAAGGGGAAAACGGTAATGCTCACTTTAAAATTCGCTTAAGTTTATGATAATCGAAAAAGAATGCGATGTTTTTATAATAATAACTTTTGAAAAAGCTTAGTAATAATAATAATAATAATAAATTTCTTAGATCGTGCTAAAGTTTGCGACACTTTACGAAACTTTTAATATAAAATAAAGGTTTCCCTTATGGTGATGTCATATGAAAACTTTAAAGATGATATCCATGTAAGGCCCCGATCCCAGTGCCCTACTTTAGCTTTAGATTTACTCATAAACACCGTTCTAAATATCATAGTGAATTAAAACTTGCGCGGAATAATAAAATCGCCAACCGTTGATTTCAAATATCTAAAACTCTTTCAATACATTAACACTTTTTCTTTCTAGTTCAAACATAATAACATAACATAACTCTTTCTTCTTCCGATGCCAGTCTCTTCGGTCCATGCCATGTGTCGTCTCTCAAGCCAGCTGTTTTGTTCTACTCGCCTACGTGCATACTAAAAGTCAGCTACGCTGAGTGAGTTCTAGTTTACGACTCCACTTTATACATTATGACTTGTTATTGATCTTTAACATACTCATATATAATTGATACCACGTACCCTTTTTACAACATACATAAACATGACATCGTACCTGCATCGTAAGTACGTAAAGGCTTGCCCTTTCTTATACTTACACCCTAACACACGAAAGCACGTAGAGGCTTGCCCTCCCTAGAACTTACATCACACAACTTATTCACGAAAGCACGTAGAGGCTTGCCCTCACTAGCACCTACGTCACACAACTTATTCACGAAAGAACGTAGAGGCTTGCCCGCACTAGCACCTACCTCACACAACTTATTCACGAAAGCACGTAGAGGCTTGCCCTGACTAGTACTCTAGTTAACCCGCTCATAAACGCAAACATGCAGAGGCTTAATACTCGCTAATGTTCATGCCACATATTGTCTACGTCCTACACGAAGTTAGAGTGATTTGCCATCCAAACTTATAAGGTATCATACCGCTTTTTCTTCACATTCTAGCATGTATGAGTCATACATATCCTTACATGCTTCATCTCATGCAAGTTCATATATTTATATATGTGTATATATATATATATATATTTGTACATATACTATACACACTTTACGTTATACACGCTTGCATAAACAATAAATACAAACTTACTTGCTTCTTACAAACACTTGCACATCAATGACTATAAGCATACACACCATAACATTCACACTTATTCTCATAGACGCTCACATTTATAAATAATAATTTTATAATTTAATAGTCTAACATCACGCTTTAAACGACTTATTTAAATCGACTCGACTGTATGCACACAGCCCCGAAAACATAAAAGAGAAAGGGATAGAAACTCACATGGATCCTGTTACGTTCGGAGCTAACGATAACCCCTTTCCTTAGTTGTGCACAACTAACTGTTAATCACACACACACATACACACACACACACACACACACACACACACACACACACATATATATATATATATATATATATATATATATATATATATATATATATATATATATATATATTAATCGTGCAACTAGCTAACAAGACTAACCAATTTTGTAACTTAGTTAGTTAAACCTACTTGATAAGTTAGGCTCGTTTACTTAGTATAACGGATCTAACGGGGTTACTTTGTTTAACAAAGGTATGTTTTCTTTCATTTATTAAGTATGATCATCTTTATTATATATATATATATATATATATATATATATATATATATATATCTTTTATTCATCGACGAACTTGTCCATAAAAAATTAGCGGGACTTAACGGAGTTGATGGGGTTGGTTTACTATGTTGGATTAACTTGAGTTAATTAGGGAATAGGCTAAACCAGTCCATGGGCTTGGCTAGAGTAGGCCCATCAGATTATAATAGAGTCTTGGCCCAATCAGATTGAACTAGATCTAATCTAATCGAACTGGTCAAATCAAATCGAACTGGATCTAATTGACTCGAACTGGGTCTAATCAAATCGAACCATGTAATCGAAACGAACTAGATCTAATCTAATCGAACTTGATCTAGTCAAATCGAACTGGATTTAATCGAATCAAACCAGGTAATCGAATCGAACCCTTCAATCTAATCGAACCCCTCCAATCTAATCGAATTTAACTGGTTTTTGTTCTGGTTCTTAATTCGCAAAAATGAATGTAAATCCAGAGATTCGAACCCGGGACCCCCCATTTCCAACAACAACGTACTACCCACCACGCTACTGGAGATGGATGTTAATATCCTTATTTCATTTCATGATATAATGCTTCTCTGTTCCCATTTGCTTTAAATTACGTTAATTAGCTAACTAGACTTAATTACGACATGACTTTTTATTTTATATTTATTATGGGGCTTTTACTAAAAACTAATATTAAATTAATTACTACGACTTAACAATGACTTAAACTCGGATTTAACTCAGAGATGACAAGTAACCACCTAGGCTAGAATCCCTAATGCATCAATTATCAAATGGTTGGAAAATGATAAGTTATGGAACCGAGATCTTAAACTATTCACATAATGGGAAACCGAACAGGACCCTTGGCCCTTCTCAAGAAGACACCTATGGAATCCTAATAAGCTATTAAAAATACCGGTTTAATTAGACTCGCTTACGGCCGCTAATTTATTTTATGGCAAGTACCTCTATAAGAAATCCTACCTTACAGCGTGGAAATCAAAGGTAATTTAAAGAATTCACTCGACTAGATAGACAAGGCAAATAAACCAACCTAGCCGGACTCCTTACAGAGAACTAAATCTAGCAATTTAACCAACCAAGACCTATCACCTTACAGCTATTTAAATTAGCAGCACACTTTAGTCTACTTGATTGATAATATTGTTCATATGGTATTATTGCAAATCAACCATAAACTAGTCAAAAACACACAGTAGATGACCTAACAGAATCCTATCATTTGGTAGACAATCACCAAGGAAACTGTGAAACAATAAAATTCACCAAACAATCCTAAGCACACATATGCATCGATTGAAAATCAATAAAGTCTTTACGTAATCATAAATCCATAAACGAAAACAAAATCCAAACCAAAATCCAAAATCAACAAAAGTTCATCATAAGCATAGGCGGTGTAAGGTTTTAGCCAACAACCATACTCAAGAACAAACCAAATAAGTAAGGTTCAAAAACTGAATTCATAAAGAAAACAATAAATCAAACCGGATAATAATAAAGTTTGGTAGAGTAGGTGTTGAACCCAACATTCTCTGCTCAAACCCAAAGGCTTTCTTTCTCTTTTGTATTTCTTTTCCGTCGCCTTTCGATGTCTTGAGCCACCCTTCAAAAAAATATATATCTAATAATGATTTCTGTAGTGCTCCACTATTATTCTTCGTTAACCTCTTTTAAACTTATTGCTGACGACATGGACTCTCTTTCACTTGGGTCGTTCACTTATTAATTCCTTAATGATTAGAGCCCCTTTTACTCATGGAGCCTGCTAGCAGCCCAATTAACTTTTTCTTATAAGTTGAACCTTCAAAATAATTAAAACAATTGCAATATGTGTATGTTAAGTTTGTGAATCAATTATTTCATCATCTGATCAACGCACATGAATAGAATTCAAGCATGTTTATTATTATTATTATTATTATTATTATTATTATTATTATTATTAGCAGCAGCAGCAGTAGAAGTAGTAGTATACTCGTGGGTCTTATATATAGTAAAAATACTATGTTTTAGTTTGTTATATTTTGAAACCTTAAAACCCTATATATGAGCCAACTAATAGTAATACTTATTAAAAACCTAACTCAAAAGTGTAAGAAATATTAATATAATAATATGTATAATTTAGCCCATATCACTCATACACGCAAACATGCAGAGGCTTAATACTCTATAATGTTCACGCCACAAACTGTCTACGTCCTATGCAAAGTTACAGGGATTTCCCATCCTAACTTATAAGGTATCACTTGTAGACTCGTAGACCATACCGCTTTTTCTTCACATTCTAGCATGTATGAGTCATACGTAACCTTACATGCTTCATCTCATGCATGTTCATACATACATATATATAAATATATATACATATATACATATATGTATATATATATATATATATATATATATATATTTACATATACTATACACACTTTACTTCATACACGCTTGCATAAACAATTAAATACAAACTTACTCGCTTCTTACAAACACTTGCACATCAATGACTATAAGCATACATACTATAAGCATACACACCATAAAATTCACACTTATTCTCATACATGCTCGCATTTATAAACAATAATTTTATAATTTAATAGTCTAACATCACTCTTTAAACGACTTGATTAAATTGAGTCGACACACAGTATGCACACAGCCCCGAAAACATAAACGAGAAAGGGGCTAGAAACTCACCTGGATCCGGTTACGTTCGGAGCTAACGGTAATCCATTTCCTTAATTGTGCACAACTAACTGTTAATCATATACATATATATATATATATATATATATATATATATATATATATATATATATAAATCATGCAACTAGCTAACAAGACTAACTAAGTTTGTAACTTAGTAAGTTAAACCTACTTGATAAGTTAGGCTCGTTTGTTTAGTATAACGGATCTAACGGGATTATTTGTTTAACAAATGTATGCTTTCTTTCATTATTAAGTATGCCCAATTTTATTATATATATATATATATATATATATATTATTCATCGACGAACTTGTCCATAACAAATTAGCGGGACATAACGGAGTTGATGAGGTTGGTTTATAATGTTGGATTAACTTGAATTAATTAGGGGAATAGGCTAAAGCAGTCCATGGGCTTGGCTAGAGCAAGCCCATCAGATTACAACAGTCTTGGCCCAATCAGATTGAACTGGGTCTAATCTAATCGAACTAGTCTAATTGAATCAAACTGGATCTAATCGACTCGAACTAGGTCTAATCAAATCGAACCAATCGAATCGAACTGGATTTAATCTAATCGAACTGGATCTAATCTAATCGAACTGGATCTAGTCAAATCGAACTAGATTTAATCGAATCAAACCAGGTAATCGAATCGAACCCCTCCAATCTAATCGAATAGAACTGGATTCTGGTCTGGTTCTTAATTTGCAAAAATGAATGTAAATCCCGAGATTCGAACCCGGACCCTCCATTTCCAGCAAAAATGTACTACCCACCACGCGGCTGGAGATGGACGTTAATATCCTTATTTCATTTCATGATCTGATGCTTCTATGTTCCCATTTGCTTTCCTTCTATTTTTCTTTTACACCGAGTCGTTCTCTGTATGGACACAAATGCATCCATGGTCCTCATTTAAGATTAGTTATCCTATCTTGAATTTCTTGTCACAATCACGTGGCTATTTCTAGTTTTATTACAAAACTAATAATAATTTATTATATGACCATATACTTTTATTTTATTACTATTACTATTTTCTCGCCGTTATTATTATAGCAAGGTGCCGCTGCTTCCATTACCTATATTATTATTAACATCTTCATTTACTTATTATTATTTATTTAACGTATTACTATTTCCGTCGTTACACTCATCCAAGATCTATCTTGTTTATGATAAAGTATAAACCTTTATCAATTTCAAATCCCTGTTTAGCTAGATCTAGAATACTAAACGAGTTGATCTTAAATGAACAAGCTTTTCGTTATGAAATGTACCTTAGATGAGTCGGTGTCACGAACACAATAAAATATTGGAGTTTGTCTTACTCGTCGAGATGCTCGAACGCCAACAAGCTCTGGTTCTTCCCCCGATTTGGATCCGAAAATGGAAAGGATAGTGTGTGTGTGTGTGTGAGAGAGAGAGAGTTGATAAAAATGAAAAGTGGCTAGGGTTTAAGGGTTATATATATACTCCTTATGTTCATGGACCTTAGGCTCAATAGCATAATAGTCCATGATTTATTTTAAGCCCATCACTATTAAAGCCTACCATCATTTATATTATTTTACTATTTATTTAACGATGATTAAATACTCGCAACCAAATAATAAAATTTTCTTTATTATTATTTTCAAAACGTTGGATGTTACAAGTCTACCCTCCTTATAAAAGGTTTCGTCCTCGAAACCTGCTTAATACTCGTAAAAGAAATACTTCAAGTATCCTTGTATTTAGTACACCCAGTTTCAATCTTTTCTTGAACTGTCTTAGATTCCTGGGTTATCCTTCTTACTCCCGACCTTGCAGTAATTGAGTGGTGTTCATAAGTTTAGCTATTCAAGGTAGCTTGTCCATGAAACCCTCGATGTGTTGCTTCTTGTCCTGATTTAACAATTATCCCTTTTTAGGAGACATTTTATCATACTATACTAACACCACAATTTACTTCAACTTATTAGATCATGCATCACATGATCATTGATCACACACAAACCATTCATGCCATAAAAAATATCATTTCTAATAAATTTCGTACCATAACCATATCAAACAAACATAAGTCCGAAATTCAACATAAAACCGTACATAATGAGTCATTTTAAACATCCCTTGATAAAAAACAAAACCTACGACAAGTAAATATTTTTCACATGCAATCTTCTAGGTTGTTGGTAGACCCTACTCTATGCGTTTCTCCTTTCCCAACCCGCATCTCTGGCTTCCCCACAATCCTTTGCTATGGGATATGTCTTGCCACAGTTGTAACATTTCTGGTCTTCAGTGTATTCAGGAGTGTAATATCCTATCTTTCCACATCGGTAGCACTTGTTTGGACCAACCTTGCATTCTCCAAGATGCAACTTACCACATACATTGCATGCCTCTTTCCCCTCAATTTGATGTTTCTTTTCCCCCATTCCATTCACAAAGTCACCGGATCGTTTAGTAGGAGTGGTTCATTTATTTCTTTCTTCTCCTCTACTTCCACAACATCCACCGCAAGGTCATCATAAACCATTTCGGCTAACTCAACAGCAGAATCAATGATAGCAAGTTTGCTAGCCCTGACTAGTATGCAGACGTTCTATGGAAGTGCCCTTAAGTAACACTTGATCCGCTGTTCTTTAGTGTTCACCATATCGGGAACCAATCTGGACATACGATTGAACTCAATAGTGTACTTGCGGTGTGTCATCATCCCTGCCTTCAGGTTCATAAATTTTATCTCAGCCCGTTCAACCTCAGAATCAGCACAAAATCTCTTCATAACCATCTCCTTCAGATATTTCCATCTCATGGCCTTAATTTCCTCAAGGGTCTTTCTCTGCTCCACATTTTCCCACCAAAACATAGCTTAATCTCCAAATGACTGAGTAGCATAACCTACCGCTTGATAAGTACGACACTCACTAATTCGGATAATTTTGTCCATAACATTTATCCATTGGAGAGTAGCAATTGCATCCCCTAAACCATTCAGCTTCGGCGGCTCACAACCCATGATTGACTTGTAGTTACACCCACCTCGGCCCCTCCTTCCCTCACCAACTTTCATAGACCTAACCTCACTCGAGTAACCATTCTTATCTACCTTCTTACCACTTGCCGTTGTCCTCTCAGAGATCCTTTCATGGCTTTCAACAGACTTACTAGGAAGCAGATTCTTCACTACAGCAGCTACAACTTGAGCAATAGCGGTTAGAACGGCATGATCAAGTCGATACCCTTCATTGTTTCTCTGATTTCGCACAGTTGCACTTCCTTCCTCTCTTGTGTTGGTAACTTGTTTTTCAGAAGGTTCCCGGATAATATGTGGCCTACCACGACGTTCCGTATGACCTTCTTGACCAACAACCTTACTTGCTCCAGCCATTCGTATTCTATAAGGAAACACAAACGTCGTCACTCAAGGAACTATTTAGTACAAGGATAGTAAGGCTAACAGTTAATAACGGTGGCCAGCTGTGATTAGCTGATCACATTACTCTCGTGTCCTATACACTTCCCTTAGTGAGTCCACTTGTGGTAGGTTCTACTTTTTAGCAGTCAATCAATCAATCAGACAATCCACAAGCAATCAAATAATCCTATCTCTAGAAATTAAGCTAACTTCCTTACATTACACATAAAATGAATCATGTACCTTACCCTTACTTAGCTTGCTTGAATGACACATGGCTTTCTTGAACAGGCATCTTCTTTCTTTTCTTACTTAAGTCCCATTCCCTGTTCGAGTCTAAGCATGTAGGATGCTTATTTCTCTCGAACTTATACTCTGATACCAACTTGTAAGGCCCTGATCCCGGTGCCTTACTTTAGAGTTGGATTTACTCATAAACACGGTTCTAAATATTATAGTGAATTACAACTTGCGCGGAAAAATAAAATCTTCAACCTTTGATTTCAAATATCTAAAACTCTTTCAATACATTAACACTTTTTCTTTCAAGTTCAAACATAATAACATAACTCTTTCTTCTTCTGATGCCAGCCTCTTAGGTCCATGCCATGTGTCCCTCTCTCAATCCAGATGTTTTAACTACTCACCTGTGTGCATACTAAAAGTTAACTACGCTGAGTGAGTTGTAGTTTACGACTCAACTTTATACATCATGACTTGTTATTCAACTTTAACATACTCATATATAAATAATACCACTTACTCTTTTTACAACATACACAAACTTGACATCTTACCTGCATCGTAAGTAAGTAAAGGCTTGCCCTTTCTTATACTTACACCCTAAACCATGAAAGCGGGTAAAGGCTTGCCCTCCCTAGCACTTACGTCACACAATTTATTCACGAAAGCACGTAGAGGCTTGCCCACACTAGCACTTACGTCACACAACTTATTCACGAAAGCACGTAGAGGCTTGCCCTCACTAGCACTTAAGTCACACAACTGATTCAAGAAAGCACGTTGAGGCTTGCCCTCACTGGCACTTACGTCACACAACTTATTCACGAAAGCACGTAGAGGCTTGCCCTAACTAGAACTTACGTCACACAACTTATTCACGAAAGCACGTAGAGGCTTGTCATCACTAGCACTTACGTCACACAACTTATTTATGAAAGCACGTAGAGGCTTGCCCTCACTAGTACTCTAGTTAACCCGCTCATACACGCAAACATGCAGAGGCTTAATCCTCGCTAATGTTCACGCCACATACTGCATGCGTCCTAAGCAAAGTTAGAGGGATTTGTAATCCTAACTTATAAGTTATCATTTGTAGACCCGTAGGCCATACCGCTTTTTCTTCACATTCAAGCATGTATGAGTCATACATATCCTTACATGCTTCATCTCATGCACGTTCATATATATATATATATATATATATGTACATATACTATACACACTTAACTTCATACACGCTTGCATAAATAATTAAATGCAAACTTACTCACTTCTTACAAACACTTGCACATCAATAACTATAAGAATACATACTATAAGCATACGCACAGTAACATTCACACTTATTCTCATAGATGCTCGCATTTATAAATAATAATAAATTATAATTTAATAATCTAACATCACGCTTTAAACGACTAAATTAAATCGACTCGACACACGGTTGGCACACAGCCCCGAAAACATAAAAGAGAAAGGGGCTAGAAACTCAGCTTCAGAGCTAGCAGTAATCCCTTTCCTTAGTTGTGTACGGCTAACTGTTAATCATATATATGTATATTAATCGTGCAACTAGCCAACAAGACTAACCACTTTTGTGACTTAGTTAGTTAAACCAACTTGATAAGTTAGGCTCGTTTGTTTAGTATAACGGATCTAACGGGGTTACTTTGTTTAACGAAGGTATGTTTTCTTTCATTTATTAAGTATGCTCATCTTTATTGTATTACACACACACACACACATATATATATATACCTTTTATTTATCGACGAACTTGTCCATAAAAATTTAGCGGCACTTAACGGAGTTGATTAGGTGGTTTATTATGTTGGATTAACTTGAGTTAATTAGGGAATAGGCAAAAGTAGTCCATAGGCTTGGCTTGAGCAGACCCATGAGATTATAATAGAGTCTTGGCCCAATCAGATTGAATTGGTCTAATCAAATCGAACTGGGTCTAATCTAATCGAACTTGATCTAGTCAAATCGAACTGGATCTAATCGAATCGAACCAGGTAATCGAGTCGAACCATTAAATTTAATCAAACACCTAATCGAATTGATATGGATTCTGGTCTGGCGCTTAATTCGCAAAAATGAATGTAAATCCCGAGATTCAAACCTGGGACCCTCCATTTCCAACAATAACGTACTACCCACCACGCTGTTGCAGATGGATGTTGATATCGTCATTTCATTTCATGATCCGATGCTTCTCTGTTCCCATTTGCTTTCCTTCTTTCTTTCTTTTATACCGAGTCGTTCTTTGTATGGACACAGATGCATTCATGGTCCTCATTCTAGATTACTTATCCTATCTTGACTTTCTTGGCACAATCACGTGGCCATTTCTAGTTTTATTACAAAACTAATAATAATTTATTATATGACCATATACTTTTATTTTATTACTATTATTATTTTCTCGTCGCTATTATTATAGCAAGGTGTCGCTGCTTCCATTACCTATATTATTTTTAAAGTCTTCATTTACTTATTATTATTATTTATTTAACGTATTACCATTTCCGTCGTTACACTCATCCAAGATCTAGCTTGTTTAAGATAAAGTTCCAACCTTTATCAATTTCAAATCCCTGTTTAGCTAGATCTAGAATACTAAACAAGCCGATCTTAAATGAACAAGCTTTTCGTTACGAAACGTACCTTAGATGAGTCGGTGTCACGAACACAATCAAATCTTGGAGTATGTCTTACTCGCCAAGATGCTCGAACCCCAACAAGCTCCGGCTCTTCCTCGGATTTGGATCCGAAAATGGAAGGGAGAGTGTTTGTGTGTGTATTGGTAAAAATGGAAAGTGACTACGGTTTAAGGGTTTAAGGGTAATATATATACTCATTAAGTTCATGGACCTTAGGATCATTATCATAATAGTTCATGATTTATTTTAAGCCCATCACTTTTAAAGCATACCATCTTTTATATTTTTTTATTATTTATTTAACGACTATTAAATACTCGCAACCAAATAATAAATTTTTCTTTATTTATTATTTTCAAAACGTTGGATGTTAAACTTCAACTAAAAATGACTCGTTTTGATAGAACTGTTATGATGATGATATAATATCCTCAAGGGCTTAAGTCTTTTTGAAACAACGATTTTACTTTATTTAACATTTTCATTTAACCTTGAAAAATAGTATATATAATAAGAATTATAGTGGTGAAATTAATAATAGTGACCATAATAATATTAATGAATTAATAATGATAAAAGCGATACAAATAATATTAATAATAATAATAAAAATAATAGTGTTAATGATAACCCTATGTTTGACTAAAAGTCTTTTTGAAGATCATCAACTTGATTAAGTACTTATTAATTAACTATTTTAAAATAATTTGAGGATTTGAAATTATAATCATAAGATGTTCGTAAAAACAAATATAATGAATGCGGAGAAACATTCATGATTTTTAAAAATAATAATAATAATAATAATAATAATAATAATAGAAATAAGTATGTGTGACGAGTATGAAGGGGCTAAGTAGGAGTGTAAGGCTACGTGTGAGCTCCACGTGGTCAGAGGATGCGGTTAAAGATATTGCATTGCGGAAAAAATTTAGGTCTTTTTGAGTATTGAAGGGGTGCTCAGGTCACTGCTATGATAGCATGCTTGAAGTACGACTATAAGGCATATAGTTGGGATAAGTGGTTGGGTAACAGATTGTGGGAATATGTGATGTTGAATATGTATAGGTTTTTGGTAAGAGGTGGTGGCTGAAACTACCACAATTTGGAGCATTCCTATATGGTATGGTAATTTAGTGGTGGGATATACATATGTTAAACCAAGGGTGTGTTCCCGTGCAAGACTTTTTGTTGAGGTAAGTTTGAGTGTCCAGGAGTTGTGTTGGGTTTTGAATGGTTCATGCATAGTGTTGAATTTATTGTTGATGGATTTTGGTTTATCGTAGTTGGGATTACGGCGCTCAACAACGTGGAAATTTGAGTTGTCATTTTACGGGTTGAGTTTCGAGGACGACGTCGAGGAAAACGAGAAAACATGATGTGAAACGTGAACGATTCGCGTGACATGGGGCGTAAATATGAAATTCGTATTAACCACCAAAAGAAACATTATAATTAATCTATATAAATCTAAAAGAAAAATAAGTAAGAAATAAAATCACATTAATTAAAATTTGAAGTTGAAATGCTCATTTCCATTAAAAGCTCACAAATTTTTGAATAACCAAATAGAAAATATGCCAAACTTAATATAAGTAATTAAATTGATTTAAAAATTGTGCGTTCATGTACCACCGTGACTCTTTGTATTCTCAATTCAAACTATAAAAATAAATGAATATATACAAAAAAGAAAAAAAATTGAAAATCGACTATCATGAATCATCATGACTTTTCAAATTTTCAATTTTACACAATAATAGTAAATGCGTATATAAATAAAATAATCGAATTAAAACTCGACTATTCATGTATCACCATGACTTTTTCGTATTTTCAATTTTAACTCATAATAATAAATGAATATATAACTACAATAATCACATTGAAACTCGAATATTCTCGTATTACAACACAAAATCAAAATGTATAATTAAATCAAACCTAAAGCTAGGTATTAGTGTATCATCATGACTTGGCAGACTTTCAGTTAAAACACATGGTAAAACATTGAGGGTCGGAGTCACACGTCGCATGAACCATCATGATTTGTACGACATCCTTATTAGTGCAACCATATTTCTTTTCACAAAGAGTACATGGTCACATTGAAAGCTTTAAAGTTGTTATTCATATGGCGTTGGTGTGGTATGTTTTGGTCTAATAAGTTTCATGCCCTTTCCAAACCCTCCAGGTAAGAAACCGGGCCCCGCGTCTGATTGGGATTTATGCGCATTGCTTATCCTTACGTTTCAATAACCTTGGTGTCAAGAGTTTAGAAAACAAGCACAATCCCCTTCCAGTTACTATATAACCGCCATGTAGAATCATCTTTAAGAATAATAGATATCGGAAAACTAAAATAAAATTGATTGTTGAAAATGTTTGAAAATCTTTGTTTTTTAGGCATGCGCCTTGGACTTGTGTGTGCTTGTGTAATTGAAGTAATTGAATCATCAGTAAAATAGTAACAAATGCTTTGAATAATCACATAAGGCCCACATAATTTCTAATCATGCAACCTAAACAATTAAACAAATAAACTATAACTAACTAGAACACTACGTCAAATGTCATATCTTATAGTCACGGCTCTGATACCAATCTGTAACACCCTGGTTAAAGTGGAATATGCTCGAGTGTAACGTACATATTGTTCAAAACACATGTCACACTATTAAGTGACAATATTATCATTATTTTATTGATGATTCAAATAACAAGTTGTTTTGCAAATAAGAAAGTTACAAGGAAATGAAATATATAAAACACTTTATTAATAATCCTAAATCTATTTTCTTTTCTTGTTTCATCCTCTAATAAGTATACATGTAACATATGCATAAAATAATGTCAACTAACTTAATAGTTGGTGAGTTCACACAGTTTGATATAATACATAAAAACATACAATTCTATGAAAACTTGTGAAAAGTAAATAAGGTCATTTCCCGATGGCAACAACCAATGTACTCAGATAATGCGGCCTCCACTCATAACAACAAGGTCATGAGTGTAAAGGGGAGCACATGATCATACTTTCTTAAAGAAATCCATGTGCAAGTAATTTTGAACAAGTAACAAGTAAACACACAAGTCCATGTAGCGAATTGTAATTTGAAAGCGAAATCGAAAATAATTGAGTTTTGTAGGATACATAGTAATAAAAAAACGTTAAAAAAGGGGGTGTGAGAAACTCACCTTGAAATTGAAGTTAAACTTGAGATAACAACCGAAAGCGCGTTTAAGGAAATTGAAACGATCGAACCTCACAAACTATAATTAAAAAGGAAATACAAAATTTAAAGACTAACTATCGGGATTATAAAAGTTAAATAATATTAGTTTTAGGAATTAAAATTTGTTTTAATATATACTGCATTAACTTATGGCAAATAGGGACTTGAGGATTTTTTTTATTTAAAATGAGTTTAACATAAATAAATTAAAGTTTATATAACTCATTGATGTTTATTAATTGAAGAATGATTTGTAGATGAATAATTATTACTTATTAATACAAAATTAAATAACAGTATTAATAACAATTTATTATTAAACTTTTTTATTTTATTCTAGTAACATAATTAATTAATTTACTAAATTAACTTAAATGTTTTGTTGAATTATTTTATAAAGAAATTATAGATATTAGTTTATGTTTAAATAATATAAAATTTATTAATTTACTCAATTAATTATTGAGAGAAATCAAGTATACTAGTTCTATTATAAGAAATCTTTAATTAAAACCATTTTGTATATATCATCATATTTAAAAGAAAAGGTTTATAAGTTTATGATGATCAATGGGTAATAACATATAGATAATATTTATATTTGTTCTTGCAAAATTACTAGTTTTGATATAATATTTAGAAAATCAAAGTGTTTATCTTGAATATCCATGATCATAGTGATTCTTAAAACCAAAATATAATATTTTTATTATAAAAGTATCATGCCCATGAAGAACAAATTATGAACATTCAACATAAATCAAAACAAAAACTATAAAAGTGCATGAAATCATAAAACTTATCTGTTAGTGTTTTCAATCTTAAGAAAATAGTATATTGAGGTGCGAAAATAATGGAGAATTTAAGAAATTAAATCATAGCAGCTACAACATGAGTTGTTGTGTATTATAGAATTTAAGACATTAAATCATGTTTAATATAACTAAAAATCAAATTAAAAATAGTTTAATGGGGTTTTCAAATTGTTTAGCTATTTTTATCAATTTTATCGAATTAAAACATTCATTAGTTTTATTAGTTAAGTAAAATATGAAAATATGATGATGATGATGATGATGATGATGATGATAATAATAATAATAAGAATAATAATAATAATAATAATAATAATAATAATAATAATAATAATAATAATAATAAAAGTAGTAGTAGTTTGATGCGTGCTGCGTAGCTTGTATAATTATGATAGATGGGATGATTTGCTTTCGCACAAAGATCGTGTTTTAAATTTATAAATGTGATTTCTACAAAGACTAAACACACACAAAATAGGCAAGTGTACCTATCGTATATGTAGAATAGTATTGGTAAGAACCAAGTATCGATCCGTGGACACAAATGTTTCTAATAATAAATCATTGTTTTACTTTAATCGTAGGTTTTAATCATTTTGGGGTCAATTTTTGAACTTTTTATAAAATATAAATACTTATATATAATATATAAGTGACCAAGATGACAGATTCTAAACAATTAGTTCAATTATATGAAGGCTACCATCTAAGATTAAGAATCCACTCCATTTTATCCTTGATAATTAATATGTAAACATGTGGTAAACTTGCCGTAACAATATATGATAGATAGCTCCTTAAGCCTTAAGTGAGTATCTTTGATGTAAGGCCCCGTTACCGGTGTCACACATTGGACGTTGGATTTACTCATAAACATAGTTCTGAATATCAGAGTTAATAAAAACATTCGGGGAATATTAAAACTTCAACCAGAATATAATACATAGCTTCCAAATCTTATCAACATAAACGTTCAAAGTAGTTTAAACATAAAACATTGTCTTTATAATAACATAACACTTCCTTGAGATGTGAGTTCTTCAATTCCATGGCATGTGTTCCCCTCAAGCGAGCTGCCTCATTCTACTCACCTGCGTGCATACTAAAAGTCAGCTATGCTGAGTGAGTTCTAGTTAATCACATAACATACACTACATACACACATACATTCATATTTTCATACTTTCATACTTGCTTACCTTCATTCTTTCTTTTATAATAAATTCGTACCTTACGTTATAAAGAGCATATCGCCATAACCTTCGCATATATTATTAGGGTATGCAACCCTTTAACCTTCGCATATATTATTAGGGTATGCAACCCTTTAACATTCGCATATATTATTAGGGTATGCAACCCTTTTTCCTTCGCATAAATTGTTAGGGTATGCAAACCTTTAACCTTCGCATATATTATTAGGGTATGCAACCCTTTAACCTTACCATACCTTTCATTATCATATCCATACATTTAATACCATAAATATATTAGTCCTACATACTTCCTTATTCACATACACATATCATACATACTACACTATACTTGCCTTAACAAAACGTGCAATACCCAAAGGTCGTTCACGTACTGTCAAGCATACATACATAGCTATCACAATCATTATCTAGACATACACTTACCATTTAAGGTATGTGTATTAACATTCACATAGAGTATGCACACAGCCCCGAAAACATAACAAGTAAAAGGGGCTAGAAACTCACCTGAAAACGGTTACGTTCACCGTTAATTGTTATTCCTTTCTTGAGCTGTGCACGGCTAACTGTATAACAATTAAACGTATCAATTAACTATCGCTATCTATATTGTGTTTGTAGTTCAATTGTAACTCACAACGAACATGGGTCCGGGGGCAGCGCCCCTGGCAGCGGGGTCTAGGGGCGGCAGCCCCTAGTAGAGGGTCCAAGGGGCAGAGCCCCTGGCTGGGGTCGAGCCACAACGAATTAAGCCCCTGGCTGGGGTCGAGCCACAACAAATTTTATTTCCATTAACTGTCTTAACACATTTTCCATTAGAATTTTAAATAATTTTCTTATTCGCTAACTCATTTGCTATAACGAATTAAGCCTGATTCGTTAACTAATCACTGTCTAATTCGTTATTTGCTTCGTTGACCGGATTCGTTAGCTTAATTCGTTATTCTGATTCGTCATCTGGTTCATCATTCCAATTCGTTATCTGAACATGACTTGATTCGTGGTCTAATTCGTTATCGGAACTTAGCGAATTGGTGAGTAACGAATCACCTGATTCATTACCTAATTCGTCATCAGAACACAGCTTAGTTCGTTATTTGAATATAGCGAATGAGTGAATAACGAATGGTGAACTGACTTAACGAATGGTGAACTAATTCGTTATCCAATCATAACAAATTGCATCATCTTATCCAGACTTTGACTCCGAGGTCAAAGTCAAAATCACCAAGAACACCATACAGTCAACATATTTAGATCTGCAATTAAACCTTCGTTTCTTAACCAAATAACATGATTTAGGTAACAACGGATTCGGAATTTCAGCGCCTATAAACCCTAACCCTTTGTTCGTCCAAATATTCGCGTTTAAGGGGTGCGATTTAGGCATATAGGTTACGGGTTCTTTTAGGTTATCAATTAACCTATCAAACGTTAATGGATTTCAGTAATATTTGTTGTGTTGGATTCGTTTTCAACATACAAAAACAGATCTGTGATTTCCCAAACCAATCCGAACCTACACGAACGATTTCTAATCATAAACGTACCTTAAACGAGTCGAACTACGAACACGGTTAAGCCTTGATGTTGTTTTGGTTCTTCACGACGATCTAGCACCAACAATCTCGGGTTTTCAACTTCGGATATAGGCTCGGGTTAAAGGATGGTCTTGTGTGTGTTTTTTATGGTGTAGGCTATGGTGTAGAGAATGGATAAAAATGGAAAGGTTTAGGGTTTAATGGGTATTTATACTCCCTTAAGCCCATGGACCTAAGGCCCATTCCATCTTATATTCCATCTTCTAAAGTCCAAGCCCAACCGTGTACAGTTTATTATCTAAACCAATAAACTACACAATATAAAATAAACGAAATTTATTTTATTGTTATAACCAAAAGTAGGATGTTACAAGTCGTCCCTCCTTAAAGATGTTTCGTCCCCGAAACCTAATTATTACATAAACAAATTCGGGTAAAACTTGCGCATCTCATCCTCAGCTTCCCAAGTAGCATCTAAACCCTTGTGATGCTTCCATATCACTTTCACTATAGGTATAACCTTGTGACGAAGTTTCTTCTCCTTGCGGTCAACTATCTCAATCTGTTGCTCGATGTAATTCAACTGCTCATCAACCTCAATGTCTAATAGTGGCACGTGAGACGTGTCATCGGCCAGACATTTTCTCAGATGAGAAACATGGAATGTTGAATGAATTCCTTCTAACTCCTCGGGCAAGTCCAGCTTATAAGCCACTTCACCCACACAATCTAATATCTTAAACGGTCCAATGTATATCGGACTAAACTTTCCCCTCTTCCTAAAACGAATGATCCCTTTCCAGGGCGAGACTTTGAGCATCACATTGTCTCCAATGTTAAACTCAATCGGCCGTCGTCTCTTATCAGCATACGACTTTCGGCGATCTTGAGCCGCTTTCATTCTCGCCTTAATCTGATCGAACTTCGCAGAGGTTTCTTGAACTACTTCTAAACTTCCCATCTCATTCTGACCAATCTCTCCCCAAAATACCGGGGTTCTACATCGTCTACCGTAAAGCATCTCAAACAGTGGCATACCAATACTTGAATGGTAGCTGTTGTTATAGGAGAACTCCGCCAGATGCAGATGATCGTCTCAACTTCCTCCAAAGTCTAAAACACAAGCACGTAGCATATCCTCAAGGGTTTGGATCGTCCGTTCAGACTGTCCATCAGTTTGAGGATGATACGCCGTACTGATGTTCAATCTCGTTCTCATAGCTTCATGGAACTTCTTCCAGAACCTCGAAGTAAACCGAGTATCTCTATAGGACACGATCGATAATGGTACTCCATGCTTAGTACCACCACTTTTATGAACAGGCTTGCTAAAGTTTCTGACGAGATAACCTCTCGTATAGGCAGAAAGTGAGCACTTTTGGTCAAACGGTCCACAATCACCCAGATGGTATCATGATTCTTAGCTGTACGATGTAGCTTAGTTATGAAATCCATAGTGATGTATTCTCATTTCCATTCAGGTATCTCAAGCGGTTGCATCTTCCCATATGGCTTCTGGTGCTCTGCTTTGACTTCTAAACAAGTTAAGCACTTACTGACATAACCTACTACATCATTCTTCATTCCCGGCCACCAATAGTCTCTTTTCAAATCTTGATACATCTTAGTAGCTCCTGGATGAATCGAATATCTTGACTTATGAGCTTCATCTAAGATTCGACCTCTGAGATCTCCATGGCGTGGAATCCACATACGGTCAAACCTAGTCTTAACACCATGAGTGTTTTCCATCAACTCGTCTTTCTGACCGAAAATCCTTACCTTCTTCACTAGCCCTTCATCTACCAGCACTTCTGACTGTACTTTGATGATTTCTTCAAATAGACTTGAATTCATAATCAACTAGTATGACTTTACTGTTGCAAGGACTTCCTCATTCTTACGGCTTAACGCGTCGGCGACTACTTTAGCTTTACTAGGATAGTACTTAATGTCGCAGTCATCTAGGTTCCCAGCCGGATCTACACGAGATATCGCGTTCTACGTAGGTGCGGAATCCCTACGTAAGACGTTACGAGAATAGAAAACAATACGAGCTAACACACGATACGATAACCAAACACACGTTGTATTCCAACCGTAAACACGTGATACTATGATCACTGAATACAAAACTCTCTGACTCGAATACACGAATAAACTCTTAATCTAATGAATAAGCCGTAACAAACAGCTTATATAGACACGACAACTTCGCCTGGTATGTTCAGGCGAAGTTGTCCCTAACTTCGCTTGTCTAACAAGTTCGCTCATATAAGCGAACTTGTTAGTAACTTCTCTTACATACAAAACTCAAATCTAACTAACACGATTACAGACACTCGACACTGAACTACTGACATCATGCACCAACAGACTCCCCCTTGGCAGTAGCTTCATCTCTTTAGCTTCAAACACGTGTCTTGTAATCTTCAATCTTCTATCTTCAAGCATGGACTCCTTCTCGAACACAAACCGAGACAACTCTTTGATATTTCCTCGCTTCGTCTTTCCAAGCAGGAATATAAAATATCTTCTTGTCATTCAACACCTGCAAATCAGCTTGCGATAAGTTTACCAAGTGCATCGGATCGTACACTCTAAGCAGCTCTTGTTCATCTACGTCTTCCATCACTGCCTCAGCTGTCTCATAATCTACAAACCACCACTTCAGGTCTTTAAGCACATCCTTGGGCATTAGCTTCATCGGTACTTCTTTCAAACACCGGATCGGTTTATACTTCATAATCATCCAAGGCTTTCCATCAGCTCTCAAACCTCTATCCTTGTCTTCAACAAGTTTTCCCTTTTGTGGCTTCAACAGCTCAAATTTCTTCTCTTTTATACTCTCTTTCCACACAATTTTCCCAATGACTCTAGCCATATTATCGTCACTTTTGTTTATCAATCCCAATCTGGCTAAGTCTTTCACTTCACATTCTGGCAGTGTATTCAACGATCTTAACATCCTTCTAAAGTATTGAACACCGTCATACCTTTTAATCACGAAGAGCCTCAACTGCTCATCATATATCCAGCATATAATCCCTTTCTTCGCTTCAGCATAACCTTTAATGTTGTAACTTTTCTTAAACATTGTAGGGACCGCCGGTTTCTTCGTTTTGACGAACCACTGAGCATAGCCTTCCTTCCATCTAGGCTGCTCTTCCCATTCAGACTCATCACTTGCCATCTCTTTACTCATATCTGCTTTCTCAACATCTAGAATGTCATGCTCAATATTTTCCTCAACTATCTCTCCCTCTTCTATCTCTGTATCAATCACAATCTCTTCACCAATCTTCTCTATCACATCACTCGGTAGTACATCATCATCACCAACCAAAACATCATCCATCTCCTCTACGTCCACCACCACCACATCATCACCACCAGCTGCAGTTGTCGACTCCCCCTGAGTTGTGGAAGTTCCAAGAGCTTGATCAGTTCTTGGCAACTCACCACCTGCATCTTTCGATGCATTGGGATCATCGTCTCTATCATTTCGTCTCTTGGTCCTCAACTCGTCGCCTTTACAGCTCGTCTCCCCCTGAGATGCCAAGAACTCCTTGAAAGCATCTATGATTTTTCCATGTTGTACCAGCAGGGACGACTGCATCTGATTCTCTGTAACTAGGCGCTGAATAGCCTGGGTCTGGATAAGATTAATCCTTGACTGCTCTGCCACGACCCGTTCAAGTGCTGCTATTCGTTCTGAGTCGGATAAGGTTGCATCGAAATCAAACCTCATATGTGATATATCTTGAGTGTACTGAGGAGGGATTTCCAATGTCACCGGGACCTCAGAAGTAGAAATAGACGTAACCGCAAGTGGTATCATCACCGATAGCCCTGCAGTGGCCACAACAGTCGACTCTATAAATTGTGCCACGACCTCCGATGGAGTAACAGTCGGAGGCGGCAATGAAACGATCTCAGGAGTCGAAAGTTGGAAAGTAGTGGGTGGGAGGCCAAATGTAGACGAGGTAGCCACCACGGGAACACCCGTAGCGCTTGGCCTTGTAACCTGTAGTGATGAGGGAACCATTGTCATACCGGATAGTGCTGGTGGAGTGAAACGTACCACCCTAGAGCTCTCACAGGCTCCTGATCTTGCACCTATCCGTTCCCTTCTTGACCTCCGGATCAACTGTTGTACCTCTTTCTCAAAATCAGACTCGCTATCATCAACAGTTCTCTTTCTCTTCCCATGTAGTCTTTCTAGAGTTACCATAATCCTTCTTGCCTCTGCCACTTCATCATCAGAATCAGAACCAGCCACCATAGCAGCTGTCCTAGTAACATTCACAGTCGAAGCACGTTCAACCGGGACCTGTACGATCTCCTCTGGATCCACCCGATCCATATCAAAGAAGCCTTGACCACCAAATTCTGCATCAAGGTCCACGTTCTCCTCCGGTGACACATTAGGAGCAGCAGGTATAGCTTGAGGTGCTCCTGCCTGTTGTGGTGCTGGGTCCCTAAACTCGTCCCCTTGAGCAGGCACATACCCCGGGTTGATCAAGTACCCAAAGAGTGGAGTATGTCGAGGACGGAGCTCAGGTTTGCTCCTCGCACTGGAGGATCTACATTGGGCGAAGATCCGTTTGTTCACACTCTCAATGTATCGGATCGGACGGCGCTGAGGAAGCGTTGGAGCAACATGATTCAAGATCATTTGTAGGAATCTTGGATACATGATGAATCGCTCACGCGCCATCGCTCTTCTTTGACGATCAATCTCATAAAAGACCATCTGACTAAAGTTGAATCGCTTGTTGTATGTCAGAGCAGTCATCGCTGACTGCATGGTCGCGCCCATGCCATCAGTGCCCGCCTTTCTCCCTGACATGCATACAATCATGACATGCATGAGAAAGCGCCACTGATCAAGTAAAAATCCTTTCCTCCTCTGCGTATCCCCCAAGGGACCAGAGTATCCCATCCTCAAAAACGCTCCATCACGGAAAGGAGCTACAAACTCTGTTGGGTCATCCCTTGACTCATTCCCAAATCGTAAAGCCACCCGGATTTGTTCAGAAGAGAACTGAACAATCTGATTGTTGACTGTTGCGCGCATCACCGGGGGCTCGACTCTACAGTCGTATTCCACTGTCTGCCAAAAATCCTCAATATTGGGCAAGGATATTGGCAGAGTTGTTGTAATCGCGTGGAATATCCTCGAGCGTAAAAGAAATGTGATGATTTCGCGGAAATCATCAACTCCGCTCGCCTCCGGGTCTAATGTTATGTACATGTTGTGACCCGGGAAGAACTGTCTCTGGTGATCACCTCCGTCATCACCGCCTGCACCACCTGCTCCAGCAACAGCAGCCATATCTGCAACAAACAGGTTAAGTTAGATAAACGTCAAAGCGAATCACAAGTTCGCCTGTTACCATGAGCGAAGTTGTGATCAATTCTGTATAGGCGAAGTTAAAGGTGGGGCAAAGTTGGGAAACAACTTCGCTTCAACTTGAACTTCGTCTGATAATAGTTAAGTAAAATGGTCCAGGCGAAGTTACTGATAACTTCGCCTAATCACAACATCGCCTCATAAACTGTTTCAAAATCAATAATCAGGCGAAGTTAAACCTCAGGCGTAGTTACGGATAACTTCGCCGAATTTGAATCGGCAACAGTTAGGGATTTTGAACGACGTGTATATGATGATTTCGGAGATCGAGGACTCTGAAATACATGAATTTATGAAGTTTTAGATGTTCAAGTAGTTTACTATCACGTAAAAACAAGTTTGAAATCGAGTGTTTAAGGTTTCGAAAGACGAGGTCGAGAATCGAGTCGAAACGACCGATGATTAACCTCAAAAGACATTGATAATATGATAATCGAACCCTACACACCTTTAATTTGATTTGAATCGAAGTAAGGTTAAACACAGAAGATCGAGAATAACTGATCGATAAGTTCGCTTAGGTTGACAGAGAGTAAGTTCGCTGGTTTTTGGAAAATAATAAATCGTTTGACCTTAAAACTTCTTTATATAGGGTCAAAGTTAGTACAGGCGAAGTTATCGATAACTTCGCCTATTCCAGGCGAAGTTATAAACAAGTTCGCCTGTATTTACAAAACAAACCCCTATACTTTTAACAATTTTCAATAAAGTTTTAAAAACATCCTTTAAAGCGTTAAATGATGTAATCAAGACCAAGTAACCAGGTATAAAATCAAACAATTACAAAAGTAACAAAAAATTTGAAAAATTAAAGAACATGGGATCAAATTTCAGTCTCGACAGGGACTACCATGTTTTAGAAAAGATCCGAACAGGAATCATACTAATTTCGTGACTGTCACACAGATCCGTGTTCAGCTGTATTATGACATAAAGAAACAGGTTGTAAGCAGGTAATCTACTTAAAATGGTTTTCATCGTTTCTGTGATACGAGTTAGGTTCAATTAAGCTCAAAAAGTTAAGTGGGCAACAACTCAGTGATTATGATGCCTCCTATCTATTCTCAAGGCGTATTTGGCTTTCCCCAAGTCACCCCGAATTGACCTTGACCCGTAGTGTCTGATTAAGTAGTAATTACTCTTCGATCTTAGTCTCTGTTTCCCGTTCACCTTCTTGTGTCTTGATTGATAATCATTATCATTATGAACTCTAGATTTTTTTTTTTTTTTTTTTTTTTTTTTTTTTTTTTATAAACACAAACATATGACATGGTTACTCGGGATTGATCATCCCATTCAGCTCAACAAGGTTTTGAAATCTAGTTTTGTCAAACGCTTTCGTGAACAAGTCAGCGAAATTATCTAACGTGTCAACCTTTTCGAGCTCAATCAGTTTCTTCTCAGCACAATCCCGTATAAAATGATGACGTATGTCAATATGTTTAGTTTTACTGTGCTTCACGGGATTGTTAGTTACTGAGATAGCAGCAGTGTTATCAATGCAAATAGGAGTAAGTGAGAAATTCAGACCATAATCGCGCAACTGTTGTTGAATCCAAAGAACCTGGGAGCAGCAGTTGGATGCTGCCATGTATTCTGCTTCACAGGTTGAAATTGCGACTGAGGTCTGCTTCTTGCATTGCCACGACACTAGTCTGCCACCAAGAAACTGACAACCACCAGTTGTAGACTTCCGAATCTGAATCTGTGTAAGCGACTAGCTCCAAGTCTCCTCCTCTCGAGTACCACAACCCCAGCTTCGGCTTGCCTTTGAGATACCGAAGTATCCTTTTTGCACCCTTCAAATGAGATTCTTTTGGGTTTGCCTGAAAGCGTGCACAAAGACAAACAGCAAACATTATATCAGGCCTAGAAGCAGTTAAGTACATTAAAGAACCTATAATAGCCCGATATTGGGTTGGGTCCACGTCTGCATCGTTGTCTGAATAAGCACCCAATTTGTGATTGACGCAGACTGGAGTATCATATGGAGTGCTGTCCTCCATCTTGAAGCGTTTGAGAACATCATGGACATACTTCGTCTGATGAATGAACATCCCGTCTTTCTTCTGATCAACCTGCAATCCTAAAAAGAAAGTTAGTTCACCCATAGCACTCATTTCAAATCTCTTCTTCATGACGGCCTCAAACTCCTGACACATGGCGACCTTTGATGCAGCAAAGATAATGTCGTCCACGTAGACTTGCACCAGTAGGAAGTCGCTCCCATTTCTCTTGAAGAACAATGTGCTATCAATTTTACCTCTTTCAAACTCATTCTCAAGCAAGTAATCTGATAAGGTTGAATACCAGGCACAAGGTGCCCGATGTAGTCCATACAGCGCTTTACTTAGCTTGTACACGTGATCGGGAAAGTCAGGGTCAGGAAAACCCGGAGGTTGCTCAACATACACAACCTCATCGACTTTACCGTTTAGGAACGCGCTCTTCACATCGAACTGAAAGACCTTCATCTCCTTATGAGCAGCAAATGCCAAAAACAGCCGAATGGCTTCCAATCTTGCCACAGGAGCAAACACCTCATTGTAATCAATCCCCTCTTGTTGATTAAAGCCTTTAACAACCAGCCTCGCCTTGTTCCTGATAACAATCCCTTTCTCATCTCTCTTACATTTGAAGACCCATTTCGTGCCAATCGCATGCACATTTCTTGGTTTTGCAACCAAGTTCCATACTTCCATTTTCTTAAACTGAGCTAACTCTTCTTGCATGGCTTCGACCCACGAGCTGTCCTTAAGAGCCATTTGATAGTTCTTTGGTTCAATCTGGCTGATAAAGCAGGTGTACAAGCACTCGTTGATTATGCCTGATTCTTTAATGCTTGTGTAAACACAGGTGTGCTCATTCAAGCTTTGTCTTGTTTGTACACCGGCGGACAGATCACCTATCACATTCTCCAAAGGATGATCTTTGTGAATTCTCGTAGTCGGAACCGAACTGACATTCAGATTATCTTCCAAGTTCGAAGATAGCTCATCAATGGGTGAATGATGTTGAGAGTGAAACGGATTGATGAATTCCTCTTCAGTAGAGGCAGCAGGGGTATTGATAGCATTTGACGAGGAAGGCTGACATTCATCATACTGTGGTCGTTGCACCAAAGTGTCTTCCTCATCGCATATCATCTTTGTAGCAATTCTTTCCTCAACTTCTGCAAAATCCAAATAAGGTATGTTAAAAGATTTAAAGAGTCTATCATAGTCGAAAACCCCAGCGGGTCCCGTGCTTGGTTTTGGTGATTTGTAACTTGTGATATCAGTGTTACACACCACCTCAACCTTGCTGTTCGATGTATTAAAGACCCGTCTGTTGGGAGTCCCAACAACGTATCCGACTAAGATTCCTTCGTCGGCTACTTCACCAAATTTAGAATTAGTCTTTAATATCGAACATGGGGACCCGAATGGTTCAAGACCACTCAAGTTTGGCTTTCTCCCATGCATAAGTTCATAACAGGTTTTATTTAATCTTTTAACGGTTAACACTCTATTAAGGATATAACAGGCTATTGCTACAGCTTCAGCCCAGAACACCACGGGAAGTTTCGAATTAGCCAGCATGGTTCTGGCTCCTTCAATTAAGGTTTTGTTCTTCCTCTCAGCCACTCCATTTTGTTGCGGTGTATACGGTGCGCTGTATTGGTGTTCTATTCCCTTCTGTAAGCAGAAGATCTCCATCTCATAGTTCTTGAACTCAGTTCCATTGTCACTCCTGATGAATTTAACCCGTTTCCCCATGATATTCTCAACCTTGGTAATCAAATTCTTTACCATCTGCACTGTTTCATCCTTTGACTTCAGGAAATATACCCAGGAATATCGAGAGAAATTATCAGTGATCACCAAGCAATACGATGTTCCTCCTAGACTTCTTACATTCATGGGACCGAAGAGATCCATGTGAAGTAATTCTAGGGTACTAACAATTGAATTGACCTTCTTGGTGTGATGGGATTTCTTGTGTTGCTTTCCCTTTTTGCATGATAAACATTTGTCTTCAAAGTTGAAATTCTTCAAGGGAACACCCAGCACAAGCCCATTTTTGACAAGGTAGTTCATTTTCCGAAGATGAATGTGCCCCATTCTCCTATGCCACAACTCGGACTCCGATTCAGTTGCTTTTGACAGAAGACACGATTCTTCTGTGGCCATCTCAGTCGATCTCATATCCATGATATACGTATTCTTCACTCTTGGAGCCTTCATAACAATCCAATCCTCTGGTATCTTAAAACCAGGATACAACACAATCGCTTCATTCTTTGTAAAATGTACGGTGTAGTCTGTCACAAATCTGCGAAACACTCAGCAGATTGTGCTTCAGTTCTTCAACAAAATTTACTTTCTCCAAAGTCATCTTTCCATTCGACACCGTCCCTATTCCTGTAATTCTTCCACCGCTCTCTCTTGCGAAACTCACTCTCCCTCCTTGAACAGGTTTCAAGTCGTGTAACAATTTCTTGTTACCCGTCATGTGCCGGGAACATCCGCTATCCACAACCCATTGATTGTTGGCTGCCCTGTTCAACTGTTCCTGCACGATTAAAGCAGATGATTAAAATCTGGGGACCCAAGACCGATTGGTCTTGGGTCGATACATTCCGTACCTTGGCTGTCCAAAGTTAGTATCATAATAATTTCTGTGAGTCCTAACAGGATACCTTCTTGTGGATTGACTATGAGGCCATCCAAACCTTCGTGAATTAAGAGAATTATTACATAAGGTTTGGTTGTTAGCAGTGTAAAACTGAGATCTATTTTTTTGAAAACCTGAATTAGTCCATTTTCTGAAATTTGATGGGTTTTCATTTTTACCATTGTATTGATTAGCGTTAGTTCTTTTCTCAGATTTTGAAGTCCTCACACCTCTGAATTTCTGCTTCAGAGGGCAATTAGCAACAAGGTGTCCTATTTGATTACATCTAAAACAACTCCTGTGTTCAACTTTCTTATCAATAGTTGTCTTAGATGTTGAGGCTGTATTACTGCCCGTTTGTCTCACATATGGTGGGACATACGGGTTTAGTGGAGACTTCTTTTCAGGTGTTTTATTTTTCTCTCCACTTTTCGGTAACACTTCCTCTTGTTTTTTCGCACACGAATCAGAGGACTTGTCTGAGTTAGATGAGACATGACTCGGAGCAGAAATCTTAACACTTGCAACAGGCTTACTAACTTCTGGTTCTTTAGTAGTAACTTGAAGTGGAACTGTCTGACCATAGTCAACATCAACAGATTTCTGATTACTAGGGTCATAAGTGTAATTATGATTTAAAGGTGGTGGAACTTCATGATAACCAATTCCTCCCCTTTTTGGGGAACCTTGATCACTAACGAGGTGATCAAGTATAGCGGAGGAATTTCTGAATTGCTCCAGTTTCCTGTTAAGTTCCACCACTTTTACCTGGTGATCAGCTATCTGTTTTTCCCTTTCAGCTATTAGTTTAGTTTTCTCTTCTAGTACCTCATAGCTAAGATCAATCACTTGAATTTTTTCAGCAAGCTTTGCTTTAAGACTTTTAATATCTTTCTTACTAGCCTTAATTTTTACTTTGTAACTATTTTCTCTAGCTTTAGTGAAATGATGATCTTCTTTTAAAGTTTTAAATTGCGCATCCAAACTAACAAACTGATCAGTTATAGTTGTCAGTTGTTCAGACAGATGTTCACACTTAGTACAAGGGAGTTCGGTACTTACCTCGGAGAGCTGGTCTGCTACATCTGCCATGTATGCTTCATTTTCGCCAGTTCCCTTCTCACTATCTGCAGTTTCGATTTTTGCCAAATTGGCTTGTTCAAATACTTCTTCAACATGCAGATTCCAGTTGTACTCATCGTTCTGTCTGGAAATCATGGCTCTATTGTCATTACCACTACCACTCTGCTGTGTAGATCTGTTTTGACTGCGTTCTACACGTTCATTTTTGCACTCTTTTGCAAAGTGGCCATTCTGCTGACAGTTGTAACAACGTACCTTCGACTTATCAAACCCTGGCCTCTCTCCGACAAACTTCCTGCCAGTCTTCTTCATGAACCTCTTCACCCTTCTGACAATCATAGCCATCTGCCACTGCAGATCCATCTCCTCCAGATCATCAGCATCGATCTGATCATAGTCTTCATCCAAAATTGCAGGATCAACAATCTTACCCTGAATGTAGTTCTCATACGAAGCAATAAAAGATGCATAGAGAGCAAACTGCTGTTCAGCAGATTTAACACTCATGGGCATCTTCGAGTAGTTGTTGTTTGACACACTTGGGGAAAAACTACTCTTGGTCGCTTGAGGTTGAGAAGCATTTGATCCTCCAGCTACAAAGCACACATCACCGTTCATGTTGAGAGATACATGTCCTTCATGTGTTGAGCTTGCGCCTGACTCTCTCTTAGAGTAATAAGCAGATGATTCAGTTTTTGAACTTGATCCAGAGTTAACCATTGCACCATACATACCCGGATCTTGAACCTGATCGGTAGGTGTCTCCTTTCATACCATGTTCAGTTCAAACGTTCTTAGCTTGTTAACTGCTGTCTCCAGGTCATAGTCAACAAAGTCTTTGTCTTCTCTCATCAACACAGTATACATCTCCCATTTCGGTGGGAGAGCATCAAGAAGCTTTTCAACAATCTCATCTTCTTTGTAAGCAATTGAATAGTTGTTGAGTTCAGTCATCAGATGATAATATCTAGTGATGATATCATCAAGTGATTCTTTCTTCAGATACTTGAAGACCGAGAATTGGGTTTTTAGAAGTTTAATTTTCGAGGCACGAATTCCCACATTGCCCTCAAACCGGTTCTCAAGTGCTTCCCAAAGCTCTCTAGCAGTTTTATACTTTCGGAAGGTGTGAAGTATCTCTTGTGGAAGAGCCATTGTAATTGCTGCATGAGCTTTGCTTTCGGCCTCATACATTTTCTTCTCCTCTTCTTCCATCTCTTTGTATTTCTTGATCTGATCACGACCCTCATACTCAGCAGTAGGTGGAATGTAACCATCTTGTGTGCACACCCACATCTTGGCATCTTGATACTTGACATATTGTTCAAAACGATCTTTCCACGCTACATAATCAGTTTTCTTAAGCATCTTAGGTGCCTTTGTAGCAGAACCCGCTTCTACTTCCATCTTTACCAGATCAGTAATGTTTATCGAAGACATCTTTCTCAAAACTCAAAGAAATCCGAAAATCAAAAATTTTATTTTCAAACAGCTCTGTAGGCGAAGTTGTGAATAACTTCGCTTAAGACTTAACTTCGCGTGAATATGTAACTTCGCTCACTTTCTTAAATTTGCCGGAAAGGCGAACTTGAGAATAACTTCGCTTAAGTTGAGCGAACTTGGGAGGTAGGCGAAGTTGTGGGTAACTTCGCTTGAGGTAAGCGAACTTGAAGAGGTAGGCGAAGTTGGGGATAACTTCGCTTAACCTTATATCTTCGCCGAAACCCTACTAACAGTGACGGCAACTTCGCCTGATGAACACGAAGTTTTTGCAGATTAGATTTCTGGGTTTTTCGAGGTTTGTGAAGGTGTTATGGGTTGTTTAAGATTGTAGGAGGAGAGTATAGCACAAAAGCTCAGAAAACTCGTCCCGCGAATAGTTGAACGGAACGATTTCTATACCCGCGTGATAATCCCGAACCACACAATCGAGCAAAAGCTCTGATACCAATTGTAGGTTCCCAGCCGGATCTACACGATATATCGCGTTCTACGTAGGTGCGGAATCCCTACGTAAGACGTTACGAGTATAGAAAACAATACGAGCTAACACACGATACGATAACCAAACACACGTTGTATTCCAATCGTAAACACGTGATACTATGATCACTGAATACAAAACTCTCTGACTCGAATACACGAATAAACTCTTAATCTAATGAATTAGCCGTAACAAACAGCTTATATAGACACGACAACTTCGCCTGGTATGTTCAGGCGAAGTTGTCCCTAACTTCGCTTGTCTAACAAGTTCACCCATATAAGCGAACTTGTTAGTAACTTCGCTTACATACAAAACTCAAATCTAACTAACACGATTACAGACACTCGACACTGAACTACTGACATCATGCACCAACAAGTCATAATCCTTAATCAACTCCAACCATGTCCTCTATCTCATGTTCAATTCCTTCTGCTCGAAGAAGTACTTTAAACTCTTGTGATCTGTGTAAATGGTACACTTAGTACCATACAGATAATGTCTCCATATCTTGAGAGCATGCACTACTGCTGCTAGCTCTAAATCATGCGTCGGATAAGTACTCTCATGGACTTTCAACTGTCTAGATTCATAAGCTATCATCTTTCCTCATTGCATCAATACACAACCTAGGCCTTGATGCGATGCATCAGCACAAACAACTAAATCCTCTTCACCATCGGGCAAAGCAAGGATTAGTGCTTGAGTGAGCCTTTTCTTTAATTCTTCGAAAGCTTCTTCTTGATACTTACCCCAACTGAATACTACCGACTTTCGGGTCATTTCGGTCAATGGTGCGGCTATCTTGGAGAAACCTTCTATGAATCTCCTATAGTAGCCAGCTAACCCTAGGAAGCTTCGTATATCGGTCGGATTTTGTGGAGTCTTCCAATTCGTTATTGCCTCAATCTTAGCTGGGTCCACGGTAATCCCTTCAGGATTGATCACGTGACCTAGAAATTGCACTTCTCTTAACCAGAACGCGTACTTCGAAAACTTAGCATACAACTTCTCTTTCTACAGAGTCTCCAACACTCTCTCAGATGCTCAGCATGTTCAGACTCGTTCTTCGAATAAATCAATTTATCATCAATGAAGACGATAACTGACTTATCCAACATCGGCCGACACACCCAATTCAATATGTCCATGAATGTTGCGGGAGCATTCGTTAGACCGAATGACATCACGAGGAACTCGTAGTGTCCATACCGCGTACGAAACGCTGTCTTAGGGATGTCTGCCTCTTTTACCTTCAACTGATGATAGCCTGATCTGAGATCTATTCGTGAGAACCAACTTGAACCTTGCAGTTGGTCGAATAGATCGTCGATCCTTGGCAAAGGATATCAATTCTTTACCGTAAGCTTGTTCAACTCACGGTAATCAATGCACATTCTCATGCTTCCATATTTCTTCTTAACAAATAGCACTGGTGCGCCCCACGGGGAAACACTTGGCCTAATGAAACCCTTATCGAGGAGTTCTTGCAGTTGGGACATCAGTTCTTTCATCTCATATGGTGCTAGACGGTAAGGCGCTTTCGCGACGGGCTGGGCTCCTGGTACTAAATCTATCTGGAATTCTATCTCTCGCTCCGGTGGCAACCCCGGAAGATCCTCAGGAAATACTTCTGGGTAGTCGCACACGATAGGAACATCTTTCATCTCTTTCGTCTCAGTCGTAGCGTTGACAACATACGTCAGGTAGGCACCGCACCCTCGCCTTAACAAACCCTCGGTTTTTATCATCGAAATGACATAAAGCCCAGAACTTTCCTTATCACCGTAAACCATCACCGCACTACCATCCAAGGAATTTAACCTTACTATCCTACCCTTACACACTAGCTGAGCTTCATACTCAGACAACCAATCCATTCCCGAAACCACATCGAGCCTACCTAAGGTCATAACATACAAAGTAACAGGGAACTCATGTCCCTCTAACTCTATCTTACAGTCCTTAACCATTCTCATTATTTTAACCGAAGTTTCACTAGTGGTTTCTACTATAAAAGTTTCAGACACTCGGCAACATTTCATTTTAGCTAGTTTACTAAATGGCGCGGCTACGAAACTTTTGTTCGCTCCTGAATCAAATAATACTGAAGCGGAAATACCGTTTACTATAAACGTACATGTCACGACATCTGGAATCTGCTTGGCTTGCTCTTGGGTCAACATGTAGGCCCTGGTCTTTGGCCTTGATGGTTCAGCATCCTTCTTCCCGCTTCCCCCAGCTTCAGTACACTCTCTGGCCATGTGGCCCGTCTTACCACATCGAAAACACACTGGCTTCTCACTGCACTCATGAGCATAGTGCCCTACCTTTTCACACTTATAACAGGCGTTCGACCCTACCCTGCACTCTCCCCCATGCGCCTTTCCACATTTAAAACAAACATCTGATCCTTTACCCCACTTGCAATCGCCACCGTGCATTTTACCACATGTCTTGCACGATCTCTTCTCCCACACTTTCTGCTTCTTTCCTTGGAGTTCCACAAATGAGTACCGGGTCGTTTGACATTGACCCACTTCTTATCTTTCTTCTCTTCTTCCACCACAATATCATCCGCAGCCAGGTCTAAGTAAACCATATCTGCAAGCTCGACAGCAGAGTCAAAGGTAGCAGGTTTACTCGTCCTGACTAGCGTGCAGACCCTCTGTGGAAATCCCCTCACATAGCACTTGATCTTTTTAACCTTAGTGTTAACCATATCGGGTACCAACTTAGACATTCAGTTGAACTCGGTGCTATACTCACGATGTGTCATCGTTCCTGCTTTCAGGTTCTGGAACTTCATCTCTGCCCTTTCAACTTCGGCGTCAGCACAAAATCTCTTCATCACTAACTCTTTCAGATCCTCCCACTTTAGAGCTTTAATCTCATCCCGGGTCTTCCTCTGCTCCACACTCTCCCACCAACACATAGCTTCATCCCCCGAATGATTGGGTGGCATAACCGACGGCTTGGTTGGGACGGCATTCGCTGATTCGGATAATTTTATCCATGGCGGTTATCCATTGAAAGGTAGCGATTGCGTCTCCCAAACCAGTCAGTTTCGACGGGTCACAACCCTTGAAGGACTTATAGTTGCACCCACCTCGGCCCCTCTTTCTATCATCCACCTCCACAGACCTTACCACACTCGAAGCCTCCCTCTCTCCTTCCTCATCTTTCCTACCACCTCCTCCCGCTCCTTCAGCTGTTCTTTCACGGCCTTCAGCAGACCCCTCTGGGTTCATGTTCTTCACCGCAGTGGCTACAGCTTGAACAATAGCTGCTTGGATTAAAGGATCGAGTTGAACCCCTTCATTGTTGTTAAGGTTTCCTCCAGCTGTGCTTCCTTCTTCTCCCGTGTTAGAAGCTGCCTCCACAGAAGGTTGTCAGACCACACGTGGCTTACCACGACGTCCAGTGCGACCTCCTGCTCCAACAACTGCCCTAGATCCAGCCATCAAATTCTGGAAAGGAAAACACAAACGTCATCACTCAAGGAACTATTTAGTACAAGGATATAAGGTTAACAGGTAATAACATTGGCCAGTTGTGATTAGCTGATCACGATACTTTCCGTGTCCTATACACATCCCCTTATGAGTCTATTTGTGCTGGTTCTATCTTAAACAGTTAATCAATCAACGTTCAGAAAATCCTATCCCTACATACACATATCCTTTCTTTAGCAATTAAGCTAACATTAACATTCATTATTCAACCATACACTTTACCGTTACTGAGCTTGCTTGAGTGACACATGGCTATCTTGAACTGGCATATTCTTTCATTTCTTACTTTAATCCCATTCTCTGTTCGAGTCTAAGCATGTAGGATGCTCAAATCTCTCGAACTTTGCTCTGATACCAACTTGTAAGGCCCTATTACCGGTGCCTCACATTGGACGTTGGATTTACTCATAAACACAGTTCTGAATATCAGAGTTAATAAAAACATTCGTGGAATATAAAAACTTCAACCAGAATATAATACATAGCTTCCAAATCTTATCAGCATTAACATTCAAAGTAGTTTAAACATAAAACATTGTCTTTATAACACTTCCTTGAGATGCCAGTTCTTCAATTCCATGCCATGTGTTCCCCTCAAGCAAGCTGCCTTATTCTACTCACTTGCGTGCATACTAAAAGTCAGCTACGATGAGTAAGTTCTAGTTAATCACATAACATACACTACATACACACATACATACTCTCATTCATACTTTCATACTTTCTTACCTTCATTCTTTCTTTTATAATATATTCGTACCTTACGTTATAAAGAGCATATCACCCTATAACCTTCACATATATTATTAGGGTATGCAACCGTTTAACCTTCGCATATATTATTAGGGTATGCAACCCTTTAACCTTCGCATATATTATTAGGGTTTGCAACCCTTTTTCCTTCGCATAAATTATTAGGGTATGCAACCCTTTAACCTTTCCATATATTATTAAGATATGCAATCCTTTAACCTTACCTTATCTGTCATTATCATATCCATATATTTAATACCATACATATCTTAGTCGTACATACTTCCTTATTCACATACACATATCATACATACTACACTATACTTGCCTTAACAAAACGTGCAATACCCGAAGGTCGTTCACGTACTGTCAAGCATACATACATAACTATCACAATCATCATCTAGACATACACTTACCATTTAAGATAAGTGTATTAACATTCACATCGAGTATGCACACAGCCCCGAAAACATAACAAGGAAAAGGGGCTAGAAACTCACCTGAACACGGTTACGTTCATCGTTAATTGTTATTCCTTTCTTGAGTTGTGCACGGCTAACTATATAACAATTAAACGTATCAATTAACTATCTCTATCTATATTGTGTTTCTAGTTCAATTATAACTCACAACGAACGGGGGTCCGGGGGCAGCGCCCCTGGCAGCGGGGTCTAAGGGCGGCAGCCCCTAGCAGGGTCCAAGGAGCAGAGCCCCTGGCTGGGGTCGATCCACAACAAATTTTATTTCCATTAACTGTCTTAACACATTTTCTATTAGAATTTTAAATAATTTTCTAATTTCTCTAACTCATTTGCTATAACGAATTAAGCCCGATTCGTTAACTAATCACTGTCTAATTCGTTATCTGCTTCGTTGTCCGGATTCGTTAGCTTAATTCGTTATTCTGATTCGTCATCTGATTCGTCATTCCAATTCGTTATCTGAACATGACTTGATTCGTGGTCTAATTCGTTATCAGAACTTAGCGAATTGGTGAGTAACGAATCACCTGATTCGTTACCTAATTCGTCATCAGAACACAGCTTAGTTCGTTATTTGAACATAGCGAATGAGTGAATAACTAATGGTGAACTGACTTAACGAATGGTGAACTAATTCGTTATCCAATCATAACGAATTGCATCATCTTATCCAGACTTTGACTCCGAGGTCAAAGTTAAAATCACCAAGAACACCATACAGTCAACATATTTAGATCTGCAATTAAACCTTCGTTTCTTAACCAAATAACATGATTTACGTATCAACGGATTCGGAATTTCAGCGCCTACAAACCCTAACCCTTTGTTCGTCCAAATATTCGCCTTTAAGGGGTGCGATTTAGGCATATAGGTTACGGGTTCTTTTAGGTTATCAATTAACCTATCAAACGTTAATGGATTTCAGTAATATTTGTTGTGTTGGATTCGTTTTCAACATACAAAAACAGATCTGTGATGTCCCAAACCAATCCGAACCTACACGAACAATTTCTAATCATAAATGTACCTTAAACGAGTCGAACTACTAACACGGTTAAGCCTTGATGTTGTTTTGGTTCTTCACGACGATCTAGCACCAACAATCTCGGGTTTTCAACTTCGGATCTAGGCTCGGGTTAAAGGATGGTCTTGTGTGTGTTTTTGATGGTGTAGGCTATGGTGTAGAAAATGGATAAAAATGGAAAGATTTAGGGTTTAAGGGGTATTTATATTCCCTTAAGCCCATGGACCTAAGGCCCATTCAATCGTATATTCCATTTTCTAAAGTCCAAGCCCAATTGTGTACAGTTATTATCTAAACCGATAAACTACACAATATAAAATAAACAAAGTTTATTTTATTATTATAACCAAAAGTAGGATGTTACATTTGACATAAAGGTAGTAACATGCGCATTTTAAAGTCCACCCTTTCCTAATGTCATGCTACCTCAATGATGTCAATTTAAGTTGGCAAGTAGTTTCGTAAAGTAGAAAGGTTAGGATTGACTTCGATTTCTCAAATACCAATTCTAACAACTTCGGGTGGTTGTAGTTAACTCACACAACCTCCCCTTGGTTGATTTATGTAGGTTATAATTACACATTCAATTAACATATGATTTCTTTAACTAAAATGATATCCTAACCAAAGCCATTTTCGGATTACCAAGACTTAGAGAAATACATCATAACTTATATCTCATCATTTCTAAATACAATATATGGATCCATGTTTTGATAATTTATCAAAGTATCTCTATTTTTCAAGAATATGAATCGATCATGAATGATTGCCAATAGAATTGACAATCACCAACTTTGATTTGTTGATTTAAGATGGTGAAACATTTCTAATCAAAAGATAATTGTAAGATAACCATGTACTTTACTAGACTAAACCACATGTATAATATAATTATCAAGTAAAACAAAGCTTCTTCATATATATTAGATGGTAAATGGAGTTTAGCTCATAATGAGCATGATGATTAACATTAGGATGGATGATGATAACAAACACATGATTAAACTAGAACAATCTAACCAAATGTTGATGAATCTTCCTTCTTAATGATAATGATGATGGATGATGATGATGGTTAATGATGATGATTGATGATGATGACCTCCAAGCCTTCAAACTCTTCACTAGATCTTCAATATGAGTGTTAGTGTGTGTTTTAATAAGTGAAAACCGGATAGAACTCTCTTCAAGGCACGCCAAATGAGTGTAACATGAGCCACTATTTATAGGCAATCTGGAGTGTCAAGCACAGCCCCTTGCTTACGTAAGCACGCCCCTGTGCATTTTATGACATGTGCCAAATTCATTTTGTCTTTTCTTTTAGACGAACACGACCCCGTGGTTTAGGAGCACGGCCCCGTGCTTTTGTTCCCAATTTTTGTCCTTTCTTGTAGATTTTTGTCTTTTCTGGTGTTCAGAGGCACTAGGGCGTGTTTCTTGAGGCATGGGGGCGTGTTTCTTTGATTCTCTTGTGTTTTCTTCAGTTTTTTTTTTGTCTTTTTGCTTGTTTCTTTGTTTGGGGCTTGGTTTCACCTACAATTACATTTTATTATGATAAGTGGCCTTTTGTGCTATGTTATTTGATAGAAATTGCAGTTTTTAGAGATTATTTGATGCCGAAAAGATGTATAATTTTATGTACAAAATAGTTCAATAATAATATAAGTAAATTGAATGGGACATGTACATTGTAACATCCTACTTTTGATAATAATAAAAAAAAAAGAAATTTCATTTGCGTAAGGGTGTGTTGTTATTTAATTAAATTTAATAAATAATGAAGTGCGGGCTTGGACAATAAAGATGGAATAAGGGATGGTGATGGGCTTTAGGTCCATGGGATTAGGGGTATGTAAACTCCTTTAAACCTCCATAAAACCCTAAAACCTTCATTTCTATCTTCTATCCTCCATACACACTAAAAAAACACACACACACAAACACCCTCAAACCTTACGGCTCAGATCTAAAACCCAAAATCAAGCATAGTTGTATTAGATCTTTGATTACACAAGGAAGAATCAAGTCCAAGGTCACGTATTGAAGCTAACCATAGCTCGAAGTGAACCCAAAAAGGTACGTTTAAGCTTAAAGATTGTGTTTTTAAGGAGGGTTTACCCTAAGATTTGGGATTAAGGCAAATCGGGTATTTTGACACAACAAAAATATAAAATGTATGTGATTAGTTAATACACTTACATTAAGTGGTAAGTGTATGATATGTGAATTTGTATGAATGATATATGTATGAGGTTAAGAGTATGCGTGAAAGCATATAATAAAATGTATGTGTAATGAAACGTATGTATGGTTGTATGGAAAGGAGGGACCAGACCCTAATAATATCTGATATAGAAGGAACCATACCCTAATAATATCTGAGATGGAAGGGACCGGACCTTAAAAATATCTTAGATATAAGGGACCAGACCCTACTAATATCTGAGATGGTAAAGTTAGTTACGCATGAAGTATAAAAGTACGAGAGTATGAAAGAGTGTATTTATGAATGAATGTATGTACGAAAGAAAGGTAAACAAGTAAAGTATATAATATGTATCTTCGGATGCGTATATGTATGTAAGTTTATGATAAGTATGTTGCTTGATTAACTAGAACTCATTTAGCGTAGCTGACTTTTAGTATGCACGCAGGTGAATAGGCTAAGGCAGCTCGCTTGAATGAAGACACATGGCATTGGACTGAAGAGGCTGGCATCTTTAGAAGAATGTTATGATATTAAAGACAAGATTTTGGTTGTTATGAAAAGATTTCAATGATTATGTAATTAATGCTTAAAGATTTAGATTCCACGAAAAGTTTTAATTAACTCTAATATTTAGAACTGTGTTTATGAGTAAATCCAACGCCAAAGTAGGGCACCGGAACCGAGGCCTTACATACATGAATATTTGATCTTGATTATCAATGTTTTAAATGAGTATGCAATACTACAATGGTGATGAGAAGTATAATTTCATAGAAATGATCACATAAAATACATGAAACGAAAATTGAGATTAATTAATAAAAATATAAAAATATATAAATTTAAATAGAAACAAAACCAAAAATTAAAAACAGGTCGGGTTTTCGGTTTTAAAAATAAACGATTGTTACATTATCTAACCAAGAAAGATCATTTTTTCCGTTTTGTTTCATATACCCTAAAATAGATTTCATGTACTTTTTAAGGTACTAGAGATCATATAAGCATTATTTTAGTTTGGTTACTTTATGTGCCTATATGTAGATGATTTTATAAAGTATTAGTTACCTATGTTTAAAGTTATGTTATTTATGTTCTTGCGTTGTTAAGAGAATATTATTCGCTACGTTTAAATCTCAACATGTTGAGTTTGCTTACCCCCTTTGGTTTAGTTTTTAATTATGATTGCATCTTTAAACTTGGAGAGGCATCACTAAACGAAACAAGCTCTAGATCACATCAAATTGTTAGAGTGGTAATTGAATACTCTATATTGCATGTTCGTGTTTGTTCATTTAGCTTAAACGGATTAAATGATCGAACACGAACTATTAAACAAACATTCTTTTGTTCATGTTTTTTCATTAACAATATAAACAAACAGTTCACGAACTTAAACGAAAGAACATATCTGAGCATATATGAATGAATATAACTAAACCAGTTAAAAGTAATGTCAAGGAAAATGTGTTAGGCCTACAAAGTTATTAAAACTAGCCTAAGTCAAAATGGTCTAATTTCTTTTAATGAATATATATGCACATAAACTAACAAACGTTAACAAATAAGTTGAGGAACGTCAACGAACGGAGTTGAACAAATAAATCCATCATCAATATAACATATATGTATGTTTTATAATTATTATTGTTGTTTGTCTTATATGTATAGCAGAGTAGAAGTTATTCAAAATTTGTGATGGGCCATCAAAGGTATAATAAACTTTTGGATAAACGTGTCGTGTTTGGATCAACCCACGAATATCTGTTTCATGTTTGGGTTCACATGTCTAACACTGTTTTGGGTTCAGGTTCGTGTCAAGTTTTTGGGTTCTTGTCGAGTTGAACCCGTGAACACTATGTGTAACATCCCAAAATTTCGAATAATAACATTTGATACATTGTTTATTACGATGGGAAACTTTACTTGAGTTGATAAATAAATAATAAAAAAATAAAGATGGACAGATAAAAAGGCTAATTGATGAAATTAATTATGGACCAAAAAGAAAATATGGGCCTTAACTCCATGGGCTTAAAGGAGTATAAATACCCCTTAAATCCTAATCCTTTCCATTTCTATCCATTCTGCAACATAGCCTACACCTTAAAACACACACACCTCTTACCATTTACGGCCGACAGAGAGAGGGGGTTAAGTGAGATCAAGCAAACATTTATTTTGTAAATCTTTGATATACAAGCTAAATACAAGATAAAGGTTCATAGCCAAAGCTAGCCGTAACCTAGAAACATCAAAAGGTATGTTCTCTATGATAAAAGGTTGCGTTTTTATGAACGGTTTGCCATGAAACTTAACCCTAGAGTAGATCGGGTCTAAATGTTTCATAAAAATACAAACTTGATGATTAAAATGAACTTAAAGGACCAATGGCAATATACAGCTCATAAATAAACCCTAGATCTAGCCTATAACGTTTTAACACTATAAAGGTTTAAACTTTTATGACATTCATGACAAAACGATGTATACTTTATTCACTACGTAGCGAGTAAACGATAAATCGGTTAATTCGTAGTGCTTAAACGAGTAATCGACTGATACTGATTATGGCCTGTATATATACTGAGGGGTCATACATGAGTTATACATATATTATAGAGGCTAACATATTGATATTAAGGCCCCAGTACGTTTAAAACCATTTAAACGAAAAAGGTTTCGTTTATTGATACGCTTTGAGTTTAAACGCAGTCGTTAACATCAAAACGAGCATTGTAGCATCCGTTAAGCCGAAAAAGATTTATAAAACACTTATATGACATGTTCTAAGCAATCCGTGAAAATATTTTGGATTTTTACAACGAGTCAGTACGTTTTACGTTTTTCGTTTTTTGTGAAAATGATTCCAAAAACGATCGTTTTCGCGCTATTTCTCGCACCCGAATTAATTTTCTTGGGAAAAAACGGACCCGAATTAAATTTTGTATCAACAATTACGCGTGGCATGAAAAACAAGGCACCAATGGGCCAAAAGGAGGCCCATTGGGCCCCTCCCTTCTTCCGACCGCAAAAGAGGGAAACACCCATTCTTTCTAGTTTGTTGTAAATGATAGATAAATAGAGATATTTTGCACCAAAACACACTAAACCCAATTTTCTGCTGATCCTCTTCATCTTCAAGCCAAAACCCTCAAGGTAAACATGCAATTTCTTATGATTTCAAGCTTGATTAACATAGTTTAAACATGAAAAATTAAGCCTTGATTAGTTTTAAACATGTTTAACCATTCAAAAACCATAAAAATCATCTAAAATCATGTTTTGATGTTAAACATGTTTACAAAGCAGAATCATATGGGTTTTTGACCAAAAACACGGATTAGAACATGAATACGACGTTTTTACGGTTCAAATTTGGTAATTTTTCGATAAACGGAGAATATTTGGCGAATTTATTACCGCTTATTGGCGTTTATTCGGGAAAAATTGGTAAACTTCATCAAAAATTATAAAATTTGGTTTGAAACCCAGAGATGTTATGTTAAGATCACTGGAAAAATTTGGGAAAATGGATATGTCTAAGTATTTTTTGTACAATTGTGTGTTAATCGAGTTTTAACAGCCGAAAGACGCGCAAAAAGGCATTTTGGCCAAAGAGTTAGATTCTTGAGATTTGGCAGGGGCTATATGATGATATTAAGACCACTTGGACAAATTATCGGATTTTTCGGATGTCGTTTGGTATAAACAGACTATTTATTACTTAACTATAACACATTAAATGAATTTTTATAAATAGATAATTAATCATAAAATTTCTGAAATTACTTTTATAAAATTCTCCATATTTTAATTTATTTTTACAAAAATTTCCATAATTTATATATAAGTGCATAATTAGTTATGATTAATCAAAGATTTAAACTGTATATTGTTTTAACGAAACCGACAATTTTATGTTTAACGAACTGAATGGTATGTCAAAATATTAAAAGTGGTCAAATATCATAGTTTTGGATGAATTTGATAAAAACGAACTTTTTACGAGAATTCCGGACAAATTGGGTGGATTGTACGCGTTTTGTATAAACCCGTGTGAAAATGGAAACGAATCTTGCGATCAATCCAGATACCGAAATCTTAAAATTCTTTTATAAATTAAATCATTTTATCAATCAATATGTTTACTTAAGTTTATGTGATCTTACCTAATCCCGAAACGTATAAACGATCAACTTGGCTAGGCTTGGAAAACGGTGAAACTGAGCTAAACAATCTAAGACTATGGTCATGTTTTGGGCCTAACAACTATACCCAAACTAGTTATACAGCCCGATTTGGTTTAAACATTGTACTAGTATTAACAGTACAGTACCGATTATAGGATTCAAGCTATAATCGAGACGTATTACTTACTGACACGTATTACCAGATCAAACTACGATAAGGTGAGTTTCACGACCCCACTTTCTAAACTGTTTTACGAACTTTTGGGGTGTAAAGCATGTTTACATATACTTATATACTTGAAAACGTGTGATGATGTGAATTATCTAAGTACTAACACTTGAAAGTCCCCACAAACACAAGTGATTAACTTCGTGTCGGTGACGTGTGGATAGTACTATCGGTTTGACAAACCCAACTGACAGGGCCGGAGGGGTATGCCGGAACATGTTAACCCAGTTGCACATTGTCATTAAACTTGTTACATTCTGCTATGTGGTGTTTGACATAGTACATACTTTGGGGCAAAGTGGCTGTTAAATGCCAACGGGAGTGCATGAGCAGGAGAGGCCATGTGTTATAGCTCATTTCGGTTTCACTTGTGGCTTAGTATAAAAACATCATACACATACATATATACATACATACTATGAACTTTACGAACTCGTATACTGATTTTGTTCGTACCCGTGAAACTTGAAACTCACCAACTAGACGTAGTTGACCTGTTTTAACATGCTTTTAAGGTGAGCCCAAGTTGGAATAATTTGCTTATTTGCTCGGTGCTAGAATGGAAGTGAATCGTTGTACAAAGACACTAGCATATATATATATTAAAGAATAAGCAATCATGCGAACCGGTTATGTGATTTTCATCTAGTTTGTAAACTTAGTACCTACCAATGTAATGTGATGTAAATTAGTTTGTTAAATTTCTTTATAAACAATGTGGTTGATACCAGTATTATTTGTTACATTTCCCGTTTTACGCTTCCGCAACTACCTAGTCGGGGTGTGACAACTTTATGACTAAAACGGGTAAGATCTTGAAGTCGTGCGGTTAATGGGTGTTGAACGGTTAATAAATGGTGGAGAAAAGTGGTCAAAACTCATGATATGGACCGATTAACAGTTAATTAGGTTAGATAAGAGATGAAAAGAGAGAAAATATGAGCTGAAAACATCATATACGGGTTTTCGGTCAAAATGGGTTCTCGGCCATTGAGTTCTCGGTGACCTGAGTTCTTGGCCAAATAGTAGTTCTCGGTCAAACAGGAGTTATCGGTCAAACTAGGTTCTCGGTCAACATGGGTACTCTACCTGGAGTTCTCGGCCACCCAGTTTGGTTTGGGCCTGAACCCAGTTGGACCCAGATGCTTTAATGGACAGTTGGGCCTGACTTGACTAAGTCCACAAGCTGCTGAGCCGATATCCTATTTAAAACACACTAGTCCATCATCATAGACTAAGCAAACGAGCCCAACTTAGGAAATACGTTGGTTAACTAAAATACCAACTTAATTAATTATACGGTTAATTAACAAATATATATTTAACAGTTAGCCGGGCTCAGTTAAAGAAGGGAATAACGATTAACGGAGAGCGTAACAGGATCCAGGTGAGTTTCTAGCCCCATTCCTTGTTATGTTTTCGGGGCTGTGTGCATACTCGATATGATTAGTTAATACACTTACCTTAAGTGGTAAGTGTATGCCTATTATGATATATGTGAAGGTTATGATTGAATGCTTGACGGTTATGAACAATCTTCGGATATTGCATGTACTGTTAGGGGATAGTTTAAAGATGTGATTGTTTATATATGTTGTATGTATGATGTATGTATGTTATAGATTAATGAGTATGTAAGAAAGTATATAAAGTTTATAAAAAGAAAAGGAAAGTACGATATGAAGGAACTGACGGTAAAGGGTGGCAGACCCTAATAATATCTGTGAAGGAGGGTGGCAGACCGTAATAATATCTGTGAAGGAGGGTGGCAGAATCTAATAATATATGTGAAGGAGGGTGGCACACCCTAATAATATCTGTGAGGTTATAGGGCGAAAGGCTCTTTAAAACGTATAAACATGTATGTAAAGAAGGATAAAATATGAAGTACAAAAGAAGGAAAGTATGAAAGTAAAAATGAGAGTATATACTTACGTATGTATGAAAGAAAGTAAAAGAGGTTAAGTACGTAATATAAGAACTTATTGATTGTTACTTGTATTAACTAGAACTCACTCAGCGTAACTGACTTTTAGTATTCACGCAGGTGAATAGATTGAGGCAGATAGCTTGAGGGGGACACATGGCAGGATTGGACGAGGCTGGCATCTGAAGACTTGTAATGATGTTCTATTACTATATTTTACGTTATGTTTTAAAAGACAAATTATGGATGTTTGTAAAGAATGATTTAAGTTTTATTATATTCCGCGAAAGCTTTTAATTAACTATGATATTTAGAACTGCATTTATTAGTAAATCCAACGTCCAAATGTATGGCACCGGGAACGGGGCCTTACAAGTTGGTATCAGAGCAAAGTTCGAGAGATTTAAGCATCCTACATGCTTAGACTCGAACAAAGAATGGGATTAAAGTAAGAAAAGAAAGAAGATGTCCGTTCAAGATAGTCATGTGTCACTCAAGCAAGCTCAGTAAAGGTAAAGTGTATGGTTGAATTATGAATGTTAATGTTAGCTTAATTGCTAAAGAAAGGATAAGTGAATGTTAGGGATAGGATTAAATGATTGTTTGATTTGATTGACTATTTGAAAGTAGAACCAACACAAATAGATTCATAAAGGGAAGTGTATAGGACATGGAAAGTGACGTGATCAGCTAATCACAGTTGGCCACTGTTATTATCTGTTAGCCTTACTATCCTTGTACTAACCAGTTCCTTGAGTGATGACGTTTGTGTTTTCCCTTTTAAAATACGATGGCTGGAGCAAGAGAAGTTGTGAGAGTTGGAGGTCGCACCGGACGTCATGGCAGGCCTCATCGTATCCAACAACCTTCGGTAGAAACAGCTTCCAACACCGGAGATGAAGGAAGCGCAAATGGACGAAACCCGAGCAACAACGAAGGGGTTCAACTGGATCCCGCAATTCAAGCAGCTATTGTTCAAGTTGTAGCCACTACTATGAAGAACTTGACTCCCGAACTGTTAGAAGCCGTGAAAGAACCGCTGAAAGGGAAGGAGGAGATGGTAAGAAAGACGATGAAAGAGAGAGGGAGGCCTCGAGTGTGGTTAAGTCTGTGAAAGTCAATGATAGGAAAAGAGGCCGCGGTGGGTGCAACTATAAGTCCTTCAAAGGATGCGACCCGCCGAAGCTGACTGGTTTGGGAGACGCAATCGCTACTCTCTAATGGATAACCACTATGGAAAAGGTTATCCGCATTAGTGAGTCCCATCCCGATCAAGCTGTGGGGTATGCTACCCATTCGTTTGGTGATGAGGCAATGTACTGATGGGAGTCGGTTGAGCAGAGAAAGAGTCGGGAAGAGATAAAGGCAATGAGGTGGGATGATCTGAAGGAGTTGGTAATGAAGAGATTTTGTGCTGATGCAGAAGTTGAAAGAGTTGAACTGAAGTTTCTGAATTTGAAAGCGGGTAAGATGACACACCTCGAGTACACTACTGAATTCAACCGCCTGTCTAGGCTCGTGCCAGACATGGTGAACACTGAGGCCAAACGAATCAAGTGTTATGTGAGGGGGCTACTGATGTACGTGCTGCGTAGCTTGTATAAAATATGATAGATTGGATATTTAGCTTTTGCACAAGATCGTGTTTTAAATTTATAAAAGTGATTTCTACAAAGACTAAACACACACAAAATAGGCAAGTGTACCTATCGTATATGTAGAATAGTATTGGTAAGAACCAAGTATCGATCCATGGACACAACGGTTTCTAATAATAAATCGTTGCTTTACTTTAATCGGAGGTTATAATCATTTTGGGGTTCATTTTTGAACTTTTATAAAATATAAATACATATATTTAATATATAAGTGACCAAGAAAAGAGATTCTAAACGAGTTGTTCAATTATGCGAAGGTTACCATCTAAGATCAAGAATCCACTCCATTTTAGCATTGATAATTAATATTCAAACATGTGGTAAATTTGTTGTAGCAATATATGATAGATAACTCCTTAAGCCTTAAGTGAGCATCTTTGGCACTAAGGAGGCAACATGCGCATTTTAAATTCCATCCTTTCCTAATGTCATGCTACCTCAATGATGTCAATTTAAGTTGGCAAGTAGTTTCGTAAAGTAGAAAGGTTAGGATTGACTTCGATTTCTCAAATACCAATTCTAACAACTTCGGGTGGTTGTAGTTAACTCACACAACCTCCCCTTGGTTGATTTATGTAAGTTATAATTACACATTCAATTAACATATGATTTCTTTAACTAAAATGATATCCTAAGCAAAGCCATTTTCGGATTACCAAGACTTAGAGAAATACATCATAACTTATATCTCATCATTTCTAAGTACAATATAAGGATCCATGTTTCTTTAATGTATCAAAGTATTTCTATCTTTCAAGAACATGAATCGATCATGAACGATTGCCAATAGAATTGACAACCACCAACTTTAAATTAGTGATTTAAGATGGTGAAACATTTCTCATCAAAAGATAATTGTAATATAACCATGTAATTTACTAGACTACACCACATGTTTTGTATAATTATCAAGTAAAACAAAGCTTCTTCATAGATTTTAGATGGTAAAAGGAGTTTAGCTCATAATAAGCATGATGATAAACATTAAGATGAATGATGATAACAAATACATGATTAAACTTAGAACAATCTAACCAAATGTAGATGAATCTTCCTTCTTAATGATGGTGATGATAGATGATGATGATGATGATGGTTGATGGTGATGACCTCCAAGCCTTCAAACTCTTCACTAAATCTTCTATGTGAGTGGTAGTGTGTGTTTTTATAAGAGAAAACCGGATAGAATTCTTTTCAAGGCACACCAAATGAGTGCAACATGAGCCACTATTTATAGGCAATCTGGAGTGAGAAGCACGGCCCCGTGCTTACGTAGGCACGCCCCCATGCTTTTTAGTGACATGTGCTAATTCTTTTTGTCGTTTCTGGAAGGTATGCATGACCCCGTGCTTCCTGAGGCACGCCCCCGTGCTTTTTAGTTACATGTGCTAATTATTTTTGTCGTTTATAGAAGGTAGGCACGGCCTCGTGCTTCCTGAGGCACGCCCCCGTGCTTTTTAGTGACATGTGCTAATTCTTTTTGTCGTTTCTGAAAGGTAAGCACGGCCCCGTGTCCAGCTGTTCACTATTTTGTCTTTTCTTGTATATTTTTTTTGTCTTATCTGAAAAGTGACCAGAAGCACGGCCCCGTGCTTCCAAAAGCACAGCCCCGTGTTTCCAAAAGCACAGCCCCATGTTTCCTGAAAGCACAGCCCCTTGTTTCCTGAAGCACAGCCCCATGTTTTCTGAAGCACAGCCCCATGTTTTGTTGTTTTCTTTGGTTTTTCTTTGGCTTTTCATTCGTTTCATCGTTTGAGGCTTGAATTCACTTGAAAATACATTTTAACATGATAAGTAGTTATTTTAACTATATTATACGATAGAAGTTGCAGTTTTTAGAGATTATTTGATACTAAAAAGATGTATATTTTTATATACATCAAACATCCCCACACTTGAACCTTGCTTGTCCTCATGCAAGCTACTTATAAATATTCTCTAAAAATAGCAAGTCAGGACCATAGCTTAAACATCCCCTAAAAGATTTCCAAGAAAATGGGAATAAAATAACCAACCTTAAATCATAAGAATATATGAAGTGATATATAAAAAGGTGATTTGTTTTTATGAGCTTCTGTTTATGCAAAACGTCACGTTCTCACAATGTTCACTCACTCTCGGTTTTATATCTGATCATACCTGTGATGTATGTATGTGAACACTCTTAGCCAAGATGTAACCTATGAAATATAAGCTTGCAACAAGTTCAAATCTCCACCTTTGTGAAGGGTTGCATAGATCAGAAGGTAATATGGGTTGGTTTTGTGTGAGTGTAGGGATTTGGTATTTTGTGGTGGTTCAAAGGTTTAGGTAAATGAGGATGAGGACGGTAAATACAACTTCTTCTGATTGTCGGGAGTCTTAAGATGTCTTCAACTGTTAGCTCCTTTCTCCCGATTGCTAATTAATTTTTTTTCTTTTTTTTTTTTACTAGTGACTCTTTTAAGGTCAGATTGTCAAGACCCGTTTTGTCGAGGATGTGGATCAGTTCTTCCTCAATCCTGCTATGAACATAACTCCCAACTCTAATGGATCGTTCGGCTTTGAGCCTAATAGCCCCCACCCTTATTAGTTCGGTATATTCATGTGAGACTGAGTTTGACTTTTTCTACATCTTCCTTCATGGGATCAGTTTTCGTATCCTAAGCATCGTTCATATATTTTTGCTCTTCTTTTCATTGCGCTTTTGGAAACTCCACAAAATGGTGGACTTTGTTCGTCTTGGCGCCACTTTTTCTTCACCTCATTGCTAAAGAGAAAGATTCTCTCCCAAAATTCTGGAGGCAACCTAGATTTTGAGAAATGTATGCAGCAAAGGAAATTGAAATCGAAAGAATGCATTCTAGTTCTTTAGGGTCTGCCGGTAAAAGACCAGTGTTGTATTTTACCGGTGAGAGGGATAAAGTGGTATGGTAAGGTTTTGTAAGGTTTTTGGTTTTGTGATATGAAGAATGGTTCGATGGAATTGTGACAATATTACCTTCTTCCTTATACAGCGCTTTGTGCGGTCTTGAAATGAATAATTGCGACAAGTTCAAAATCAGAAGGTAATATGGGTTGGTTTTGTGTGAGTGTAGGGATTTGGTATTTTGTGGTGGTTCAAAGGTTTAGGTAAATGAGGATGAGGACGGTAAATACAACTTCTTCTGATTGTCGGGAGTCTTAAGATGTCTTCAACTGTTAGCTCCTTTCTCCCGATTGCTAATTAATTTTTTTTCTTTTTTTTTTTTACTAGTGACTCTTTTAAGGTCAGATTGTCAAGACCCGTTTTGTCGAGGATGTGGATCAGTTCTTCCTCAATCCTGCTATGAACATAACTCCCAACTCTAATGGATCGTTCGGCTTTGAGCCTAATAGCCCCCACCCTTATTAGTTCGGTATATTCATGTGAGACTGAGTTTGACTTTTTCTACATCTTCCTTCATGGGATCAGTTTTCGTATCCTAAGCATCGTTCATATATTTTTGCTCTTCTTTTCATTGCGCTTTTGGAAACTCCACAAAATGGTGGACTTTGTTCGTCTTGGCGCCACTTTTTCTTCACCTCATTGCTAAAGAGAAAGATTCTCTCCCAAAATTCTGGAGGCAACCTAGATTTTGAGAAATGTATGCAGCAAAGGAAATTGAAATCGAAAGAATGCATTCTAGTTCTTTAGGGTCTGCCGGTAAAAGACCAGTGTTGTATTTTACCGGTGAGAGGGATAAAGTGGTATGGTAAGGTTTTGTAAGGTTTTTGGTTTTGTGATATGAAGAATGGTTCGATGGAATTGTGACAATATTACCTTCTTCCTTATACAGCGCTTTGTGCGGTCTTGAAATGAATAATTGCGACAAGTTCAAAATCACACAAGACATGTGACTCACTCAAAGCTTCCGAAAAAATATTTATATGGCATGAGGTTTATCTCACAGTAACGGAGGAATTGGGTTTACACGCCATATTTTGCATAAATTTCTTCTCAATATTACAAAACTTCTTTTTACTTTTTCACTCTTTTGGTTATAATAGATTTGCAGTTGGTTATTTGCAAAAACTTTTCATGGATATCCTTTTGGTTTTGTTATAAAAATAGTCTTTGTTTGCTACAGAAATTTAGTTTATTATAGAATCTTTATAATTAGTTGAGCAAGAAATTGGTCAAGTAATTCCCCTCTCCACACTTGAATCTCACATTGTCCTCAATGTGAAAAGATTCATAAAAAGATTCATGATCAAATTCATATGAAATATGGTGGGTAAAATGGAAAGGAACTTCCCTACGGGCTAACGAAATTACGACATAGCGTCCCCTGTTTTTTTTGTCTGTTTTCCTGTAGTGTACCTAAATAATAAAACTACAAACAACCAACATATATTCAAAGCATAATAATACTGAAAATTATTATTGTTATTATTATTTATTTTTATTTTTATTTTTATTTACAATGCTGAGTTTAATCAGGATCTTGGCCAGACCTTACTTCCAATTTGTTCATTAGTTCTGGTGGAGGATTAATACCTCCGAGACGGTCTCGAATGGTCCATCGATGTATGGTTTTAATCGATGTCCATTAACTTTGAACTTGTGGCCATCAGAATTTGAAATCTCAACTGTCCCATAATCAAAAACTGATTCAACTATGTGTGGACCTGTACAACGAGATTTCTATTTTCCTGGTAAAAGACGTAAACGTGTGTTATATAACAATACACGGTCGCCAACTTGAAATTTCTTGTTTCCTTTTAAATGGACGTCGTGTAAACATTTAGTCTTTTCTTTGTAAGACCGGGAATTTTCATATGCCAATGCTCTTAGTTCTTCGTGCTCGTGAATTTGATCTTCTCGGTTTTTACCGGTGGACATTAGATCAAAGTTCACTACTCTCAGAGCCCAATACGCTTTGTGTTTTAGTTCTACGGGTATATGACATGCCTTCCCATAAACAAGTTTGAATGGTGTTGTTCCTATGGGGGTTTTGTATGCCGTCCTGAGGGCCCACAAAGTGTCATCTAACTTTTCTGCCCAATTTTTGCGATTCATTCCTATAGTTCTTTCTAAAATCCTTTTAATTCCTCGATTTGAGACCTCCACCTGCCCACTAGTCTGAGGGTGATATGGTGTTGCCAGTCGGTGGTGAACCCCATATCGTGCTAAGACTTTTTCCATCAGAGCGTTACAGAAGTGGGTACCTCTGTCGCTGATTAGGGCATTCGGAGTACCGAATCGTGAAAATAACTTTTTCAGAAATCGTACAACTACTCGAGCATCGTTAGTGGGAAGAGCTTGCGCTTCTACCCATTTAGACACGTAGTCGACTACTACAAGGATGTACTTATTTCCGAATGAGTTAGGAAATGGGTCCATGAAATCTATTCCCCATACATCAAAGACCTCACAAAATTGAATGCCTTTTTAAGCCATCTCATTTTTGGCTGAGATGTTTCCAGTTCTTTGACAAGCATCGCATGCTTGGATCAAAGTATGTGTGTCTTTATATATGGTGGGCCAAACACTTTTCTGACCATAGTGGCGGTACCGTGGTGCCCACAAGTAGGTCCTTCATGACAGTGTTTGAGAATATCTAAGGCCTCCTTTCCCGCTACACACCTACGAACAACCTGATCGGCCCCTATCCTAAAAAAGTATGGATCTTCCCAGAAGTAGAACTTAAAGGTCGGAGAAGAATTTCTTCCATTTTTGATGGGTTAGCCCTTTTCTTAGGATTCTACAAACCAGATAGTTTGCGAAGTCGGCAAACCAAGGACTTTCATCCTTTTCCTGCATGACTGCTTGGATTTGCATGAGAATCTCGTGCGGAAAATTATCATCGATAATTTCTTTGTGAAGTTCTTCTGAAGCTGGGCATTCTAAGCGTGAAAGATGGTCTGTGGCTACATTCTCTGCTCCCTTTTTGTCTTTGACTTCTATGTCGAATTCTTGGAGTAGTAGAATCCATCTGATAAGTCTGGGTTTGGCATCCTGCTTGTTGAAGAGGTAACGTATGGCGGCATGGTCGGTGTAAACTATGGTTTTTGAAAGAACTAGGTAGTATCTAAACTTTTCAAATGCGAAAACTACAGCTAATAACTCTTTTTCTGTTGTGGTGTAGTTTTTTTGTGCATCATTAAGAGTTTTACTAGCATAGTAGATTGGGTGAAAGTGTTTTTCTTTGCATTGTCCGAGTACGGCTCCGACTGCAAAGTCACTTGCATCGCATATGATTTCGAATGGAATGGTCCAATCGGGTGTAGTCATGATTGTTGCGTTGACAAGTTTGTATTTTAATGTGTTGAATGATTCAATACATTCTTCGGAGAAGACGAATGGTGCATCTTTCTCTAGAAGTTTGGTCATAGGTCTAGAGATTTTTGAAAAGTCTTTTACGAAGCGGCGGTAGAAACCTGCGTGACCTAGAAAACTTCTAATGGATCTAACTGAAGTTGGTGGTGGAAGTTTGGATATGGTTTCTATTTTGGCTCTATCAACTTCTAGTCCTGTTGGGATATCTTGTGACCTAGAACAATGCCTTCCTTTACCATAAAGTGGCATTTTTCCCAGTTGAGTACTAAGTTCACTTCTTCACACCTAGCTAACATTTTGTCTAGGTTTTTCAAACAATGATCGAAGGAGTCTCCGAAGACTGAGAAGTCGTCCATGAAAACTTCCATAGAATTTTCGATCATTTCATGAAAGATGGCCACCATGCAGCGTTGGAAGGTGGCTAGGGCATTACATAATCCAAATGGGATTCTTCGGTAGGCGAAGGTTCCATGCGAACATATAAAGGTGGTTTTCTCCTGATCTTCAGGAGCAATGGGAATTTGTAAATATCCGGAAAATCTGTCAAGAAAACAGTAGAACATTTTTCCAGATAATCGCTCAAGCATTTGATCAATGAAAGGAAGTGGAAAATGATCTTTTCTTATAGCGTCATTAAGCTTCCGGTAATCAATGCAAACTCGCCAGCCTGTGATGGTTCTCATTGGTATTAACTCGTCCTTTTCATTCATTATGACCGTCATTCCTCCCTTCTTGGGTACTACTTGAACGGGACTTACCCAAGGTGAATCCGATATTGGGTATATTAATCCGGCATCAAGCAGTTTGATTACTTCCTTCTTCACCACATCTTGCATGTTGGGATTGAGACGTGTTTGAAGTTGGACCACGGGTTCGTATTCTTCTTCCATGAGGATTTTGTGAGTACAAAAAGAAGGACTGATGCCCTTTATATCCATGATCTTCCATGCGATAGCCTTCTTATGGTTGTTAAGAACCTTAAGAAGTTCGTCTTTCTCTTCTTTAGAAATGTGAGATGAAATAGTTACTGGGAGTTGAGAGTCTTTTTCTAGAAAGGCGTATTCGAGATGGTTTGGTAGTTCTTTTAACTCTAAGGCTGGTGGTTCTTTGATTGATGGTTTTGATTTTTCATTGGATTCAGTGATCTCAAATACTACTTCTGATGCTTCCTGATAGTTATTCACAGGATTGAGATTATTGTTTTCTAAAATTGGTTTGGTACTAGTATCTGTTAAGATTTGTGTTCTAATGAGGCATTAAGGGAAGATTTCCAAACACAGCAACTCACAATAGAATCGACGATGTCAACACAGTATAATGTTTCATCGTGATGTTGTGGATATTGCATAGATTTTCCTATGTCAAAAGTGATTGCCTCATCATTGACCCTGAGAGTGAGTTTGCCGGTGCAAACATCAATAATAGCCTTTGCGGTGGCTAAAAAGGGTCTTCCTAAAATCAGAGGTACACTTTTGTCTTCCTCCATGTCTAGAATCACAAAATCTACTGGGAAAACAAACTTGTCAATTTTGACAAGCATGTTTTCAACAATGCCCCGAGGATATTTAACGGATCGGTCAGCTAACTGAATGCTCATGCGGGTGGGTTTTGGTTCTCCTATCCCTTGTTTTGAAAAAACCGCATAAGGCATTAAATTAATACTAGCTCCTAGGTCAGTCAGGGCATTGCTAACAGACAAATTTCCTATGAGACAAGGGATAGTAAAACTCCTTGGATCGGTTATTTTCGGTGGCAGCTTGCTTTGGAGGACAGCTGAGCATTTTTTACTCAAGGTGACGTACGAGAGTTCCTCCAGCTTCCTCTTGTTTGTCAATACTTCTTTGAGAAACTTGGCATATTTTGGCATTTGAGCGATGGCTTCGATGAAAGGGTTGTTGATGTGGAGTTGTTTGAAGAGTTCTAAAAACTTCCCGTGCTAAGCTTCTAATCGTTCCTGCTTCAGCCGTTCAGGGTATGGAATAGGTGGAATATACATTCGGACTGACTCCTTGGGTTGTACGGTGCCCGTTGGAATCAGTGTTTCTTGTTGCTTGTTAGCAACTTCCTTTTCCGTAACTGGTTCTGAAGTTGGTGAGGTAACAGTCGTTGTACCGCTTCTGAGTGTAACAGCGTTAGCTGCTGCATTCGGGTTAGTGTTTTTGTTGCTTGGAAGAGCGTCGGGCGACCTTTCTAACAATTGTCGGGCAATTTGTCCGATCTGAGTTTCTAGATACCGCAATGATGTTTGTTGACCTTGTAGGTCAGCCTCATGTTTTAACAATACTCCGTTAATATCAATAGCTCTTGAGTCGGCCTTCTTCTCTGCTTCATTTGTTTTGGTCATGAGTTGAATTAACATTTCTTCGATCTTTGAGTAGCTCGGGTTTTGATGGCTACCAGAACCTTGATCTTGAAATTGAGGTTTAGGCTGGAAGGGTTGATTTATCGGTCTCTTTTCGAATCCTGGTAAGGGTTGAGTGTTACCTCCGTCTTTCCAGCTGAAATTCGGGTGGTTTCTCTATCCTGGATTGTAGTTATTGCTGAAAGTGTTGTTCTGTCGAGCGATGAAATCGACTTCTTACATAGCCATGATGACTTGTTTACAGTCACTCGTCTTATGATTTCCCCCACAAGTGTCACATGTGAGTCTGGTTTTTGATAGTTCGGCTTGAAGTTGTTCAATTTTTTTAGAAAGAGCATCAAGTTATGCTGTGACAAGAGTGTTAGAATCAACGTGGTGTATTCCTTTATGGGTAGGTGTAGATCTTGGTGGGTTGTTAGCGAAACTCTTCTTTGTGGCTTTCTCCAGGACTTCAAATGCTTCGTTAGGTGATTTGGATCCCAGGTCTCCACCAGCGATCTGGTTGATGGCCTGTTTGTTTTGACTGGATTGCGCATCAAGAAAGTTTGTACTTGCAACCATACATTCAGTCCATGGTGTGGGCATCTTCTTAGAAGACTTTTGTATCTCTCCCATGCTGCATGTAACGACTCATCATCATCGATCCGGAATCTGGTAATGCTGGCTCGGTATTTGGCAGTTTTATCAGGCGAAAAATATTTGAGGAGAAACTGTTCAACCATCTGGTCCCAAGTGGTGATGGAACCAGAGGAATAAGATTCTATCCATTCTAAGGCTTGACCCCTTAGAGTGAAAGGAAAGAGTTTGAGTTTGATTTGATCGTCTGAACAGTTTTGGATTTTAAAGGTTCCGCATATTCGTAGGAATCGAGATATGTGAGAAAGAGGGTCTTCGTCGAGGAGACCATGAAATTGAACTGAATTTTCCACCATATGAATGGTGCTTGATTTGATTTCGAAATTTTCGTTGATTTCGGGTGGAGCCACTCCATTGCCGTATCCTTCGAGAGTTGGCTTGGCATACTGGCTCATGTTCGGCCTCAATGTTCTGGGCCGCCATCATTTCTTCGGTTTGATTTTCTCCTGATGTGGTGGCGTCTACTGATTCGTCTTTGATTGTTCGGCGGTTTCTACTGTCCGTTTACATGCTCGTCGACGAGTTCAGAAATTGGAGAAACAAGCTCAGGCTCAATAGTAGAAGACATATATGGGACTAAATCAAAATTAACACTAAAGTAAAAGTTAGCTAAAGTTAAACTAATGGTTAGTCCAAGTTAAACTATAAATTAGGCTAAGCTATTCTAAACTAAACTAATGTCTAAATTAATTAAGCTAAAGTAAAGGTAAAATAAAGGTAAAAAGTAGGCCAGCCGTAAAATTATATAGTTTAGTATTTAAAAAAATATAGATAAAATAAAATAGAAGTTAAAAATTTGTACAATTATAGACAATGATTAAATTAAAACTTGGATCGTTCTTAGAAACGTACCGTGTCCCGGGCAACGGCGCCAAAAACTTGATGTGCGTGCTGGGTAGCTTGTATAAAATATGATTGATTGGATATTTAGCTTTTGTACAAGATCGTGTTTTAAATTTATAAAAGTGATTTCTACAAAGACTAAACCACATAAAATAGGCAAGTGTACCTATCGTATATGTAGAATAGTATTGGTAAGAACCAAGTATCGATCCGTGGACACAAAGGTTTCTAATAATAAATCGTTTCTTTACTTTAATTGGAGGTTTTAATCATTTTGGGGTTCATTTTTGAACTTTTATAAAATATAAATACTTATATATAATATATAGGTGACCAAGACAAGAGATTCTAAACGAGTTGTTCAATTATGTGAAGGTTACCATCTAAGATCAAGAATCCACTCCATTTTAGCATTGATAATTAATATTCAAACATGTGGTAAACTTGCCATAGCAATATATGATAGACAGCTCCTTAAGCCTTAAGTGAGCATCTTTGGCACTAAGGAGGTAACATGCGCATTTTAAAGTCCATCCTTTCCTAATGTCTTGCTACCTCAATGATGTCAATTTAAGTTGGCAAGTAGTTTCGTAAATTAGAAAGATTAGGATTGACTTCGATTTCTCAAATACCAATTCTAACAACTTCGGGTGGTTGTAGTTAACTCACACAACCTCACCTTGGTTGATTTATGTAGGTTATAATTACACATTCAATTAACATATGATTTCTTTAACTAAAATGATATCCTAAGCAAAGCCATTTTCGGATTACCTTATATCTCATCATTTCTAAGTACAATATAAGGATCCATGTTTCTTTAATGTATCAAAGTATTTCTATCTTTCAAGAACATGAATCGATCATGAACGATTGCCAATAGAATTGACAACCACCAACTTTGAATTAGTGATTTAAGATGGTGAAACATTTCTCATCAAAAGATAATTGTAATATAACCATGTACTTTACCTAGACTACACCACATGTTTTGTATAATTATCAAGTAAAACAAAGCTTCTTCATAGACTTTAGATGGTAAAATGAGTTTAGCTCATAATAAGCATGATGATAAACATTAAGATGAATGATGATAACAAATACATGATTAAACTTAGAACAATCTAACCAAATGTAGATGAATCTTCCTTTTTAATGATGGTGATGATAGATGATGATGATGGTTGATG